>NW_020455577.1:1931337-1941883 GCF_003342845.1 Nothoprocta perdicaria
AAAAAAAAAGGTTCATCTCAGTTTTCCTAATAAACTGTCAAGTTTGTCTTGGAAGGATGTTGATGATGCCTCTGTATAAATCTGCTCAAGACTTCAGGCAACCCCTGCTTCAACTATGTTTAAGATTAGAAAGCTGTTCCAGAATTTTATACCTGTGGTAATTAGGCACTCCTTTAATTTTCTGCCTATTGGAATGGTTAGCTTATCTTCTTGGAACTATATTGACTTTGGTGTTAATTTTTCTATCTATTCTTCTGTTCTCATGTTTACCCTTTTGCCTCACTATTTAAATGCCATTTGCTAAATTATGCAACTTTGTGCTTGTGATATTTGTTTTTATCTCTGTGTATTGCAACCTGAAACCACATTTTTTGAGCCTAGGAGATGCAAATAATATTTCTGACATCCACATGTGCTACTAGGATGAAGTCTCACCTGTGAGGTATACAATGGTATTGATCTTCCTTGCCTCTAGTAGAAATATTTTGTCTGATAAATTCAATTTCCTGTTTCCAAAGCAGAGTCACACCAATGATTCATAGTTGTTCTGTGACAGAGTAATATTAGTGATTTGCAGCAGAAGAGCATTAGCTTTTTATAGATATTTTAACAACCCTGAGGTGCATGGTACTGCATTTGAAATTGTGCTTTATTTCATTTTTCATATTCCAAATCCTTGTTTAGTTCCTTTTGATATTCTGATACCCTGTATTGATAATACGTCATCAAAACAACTCATGGATCACCTTCTCCTTGGTTTTTTTTTTATTGCAAATATTTAACGATAGTTGACTGTGACTATTTCCCATTTAACATTAGGCAAAGTATGTGCTTAACTTTGTGTACTGCATTATACAACTGCATTTAGGAATTTTTGCATTTAGGGATTTTGCTGAAACTTTGCATCTGCTTTAGATATATATTTCCACTGTAAGGCAGCAGCATTACTGAGTCTGAATTATTTCACCAACTATTTACACTGAGAAAGAGAGGAGACAAGATGAATTATGACACAAGTAAGTGAGGGAATGAGTCTGAGTTTCATCCCCAAGAGCAGAAACATCCAATGATTGTGGAAGGAGGCTCTACCTGCGTGTTTCTGTCATATTTACAGAAAATTTATTTTCCAACTTTGTCAGCTAGGTTATTAAAGGGTCATGTTTCTACCACGCTATAAGAGTTTATTATCTAAATGTTGAGGAGTGTATTGATTGGACTGAAAGAGCAGCCGTTTTTTTCATTATTTAGAATGGAAGGAAGTGAAGTATAGAAATATTATTCACTAAGACTAGACTTGCAGTGAAGTTAATATTGTTTTGCAGCTGATCTTTTCTTCATTTGTAAGTCCATTGGGCATGGTAGGTTTTACTTGCTCTTTCCATTAATGTTTGAAAATTCCACTTGGCTATATTTCACGCAAGTGAAAATAGCTAGTGCATAAGTCACTTTAATTACATACCACGGTAAATAGGGAAGAAGGCAAGAGGATTGAGAAGTAATAAAACTTTTGGAAGATGTGGTAGAAAATAGGTAGCCAGGAGTGTGTTTGTGCTCCATGTAMGGTGGGCACATGCAGTCACATAAGCCCGGTGTTTTGTGACTTGCTGTATACAGCAGGCTCTGTGCTCACTCATTTTAGGATATATTTTCTCCGTGGTTCAAAAGAGCCTACTGATGGTTGGGAGTCCAGGCTGCTCTTTTTGCAGGACTGGACATTCAGATATTGTGACAGAACCAGGTCCACGATTTAAATCTAGTGAACTGCAATCATGTAATGTAGGGGACACACATTTCCCATGCTGTGCTCTATTATGAATGATTTAAAATCTAGATACTGCATGTCGTGCTTATTGCTTTCCATTCCAGTCTTTTTTGCTCCCTTCGTATGTATTTACTGCACTGTTTGGTGCAGTTGTTCCAATGCATTTGCTCATGATGATCTGTTGATTAAATAATGTTCGTGTATGTGGCTTTTCATAATCTTACTGGCATAGAAGTTTTAAGAAACTTAGCAGTTAGGTAAGGAATATGGTGCCTTCTCATGAATAGCAAATGAAGTGTGACAGGGAAGCATGTTACCCTCTTAAATTGCATGTAACTAATGTGTCAATTATTATGTTGTTATCTCAGTTTATAGTTCCAAAATAAATCTGGGATTTAGAGTCCATGTTTCATATTGGGCGTTGCMATTATGTTTATTAAGTTAGTGTCCAAGGTCCACCCAAGAGCACGATTCAATTTTGTTAAGCCTGGTTTATAACGGGTAACAGATAACATCGGACATAATTTTAGGTAAACAATATGAATATGGAGAAAATAGGATTGTTCTTAGACAAAATTAATTCTAGCTAGCAGAATTAAGAAAAAGCTAACAAATTTTCTAGCTTCAAACTATATAGTATAAAACAGTATAATATTTATTTCAATTTTACACTAGTTTCAGAACTGATGGAGAGAACAGAAGGCCACCTTGCTGTTTTGGACTCTTACGTATGATTAATATTATTCCTTTTTCTTTTTTTTTTGTCTTTTTCCTTTTTNTTTTTTTTTTTTTTTGCAGTCATGAATTCAATGGGCCTGGATATATTGTCTAGAGTAATGTAGACTTTATTTCAATATTATAATTATTTGTGTTGGAATATCACTGCGTGTAGGTGCAAACTGTATCTTCATTCACCAACATATTATAGGGTAATTGGAAGAAATTTGTTTATAATAAAGAATCAGTTCTTAATTATAAAGAAAATGATGTTTCTGTGGAAAAATACTTGATGTTTTCAAAATCTCAAAATGCACAACTCTTAGAGCAGTAAAGATATTTGCATATCTGAGCATCATTATGTTGCATACCTCCATTTGCAAGTAAATATACCTCAAAAATATGCCATTGCTTGTGTATTAAAAAGTTAGAATTGGGGCTGACTTTGTTTTGAATGGTGCTTTAATAAGAGGGATATTGCTCTTGAGGTTGGAATCAGGTAGTTACTGCCTTCCAACAGAAGCGGAAGGGAGGGCAATTTTCCTTGTAGTACTGGGGTGGGGAACCAAGTATAAATGGTTCTGGTACCTCAGTAGTGTAGAGGCTGTTTATCTTATTGCAGAAACATAACTTGCAAAGGAAACGATCTGAATGTTGTTGTTTCAGCTAGTCCATGGAGATTTTAGAGTTCAAAAATGAGTCATGGTTGAGAGAGGCAAGAACTGTTTGTTTGTGAGAGTGCAGTTTTTACAGGCATCTAGTAATTATTTCCAACTCTATAGAGTTTTCAAAGTTGGAAATTTATCTTTAAATCATAGATCTGTGGAGCTAAAAGGACATCTTTTTGTAGGTCATTGTCGGGTAAGCTAAGACTTTTCTTTGAGTTTACTTCTTCGAGCCAAGAAGCAAAATACACTGACACATAGACTCCTCTGAAGGAGCCCATTGTGGCCTGAAGCTATGTTAATGCTGAGTTTTCTCAAGGAGATGATAGGGTGATTGGTGGACCCAGATGGCTCATGGGGAAGCCTCAGAGAGATATAAATTACCTGTAATAATGCAGCTATAATGGTACACACCTAAGGTACCGCTAGTCCAGCGTCCTGCCCCTAGCAATAACAAGTTACATATGGAGAAGCATATAAGAGCAGGCAAGTACCAAAGAAAGCTGTCTGAATCAAAATTCCAGCCACTGGTGATCTTTAAGCTAAGCAGTACTTGAATTACAAGTGTAATTCAAGAATGATACCTGTAATTCTTACAGGTGTAAGGATTTGATTGTTAAATTACCCTATACAGATATTTCTCATTAACTTACAGGATTTTGCCTCTGTGTAAGCTTCTGAACATTTATAAAGTCCTACTGAAAGATTTTTCCAAAATCCCACTGTCTTATGTGGGAAAACTTCCACTTATTTATTTTGACCTTGTCTTCTGCTAGTTTCTCTTCCTTTCCAAACCCCCCAGATTGAAGAGAGAATGAACATTTTTTCACTCGAGGTTTGACAGACTGTGGTGATGATCTTCTCTTGACTGTTTTCCAGTGCAGTCATATTTTTGGACGTGTCTCTTAAGGAAGTTGGTCTGTTCTTGCCTTTGGCTATTCATCTTATGCATCTCTGGGTCTTTGCCAGTTGTAACTTTATTCTTTTGGAGATGTACTTGAGAGAAGTATTTGCTTTAAAATAGCAATGTTAAAATGTTACTTGGGGGGGGGGAGGGGGGGCGGAAAAAACACTGTTGGTAGAGTTGGGTAGTATGAAGTTTAATAACTCTTTCCGTGTTTCAATTCTTGTTGCCTCCCCCCCCTTTGAGATCCTAGACCAATGTTTTTAGGATTTTCATGTCTAGGGGTCCTATTGGAATTAGGAGGCTGGTAAGAAAGCTGCCTTCTGACTTGTATATTTTTTCCCCCCCTCAAACATATGCAGTGTCCATATATGACTGTGTATAGTCTAGAATGATAATAATGATCATCATTCAGTTTCAGTGCCTGTATAACCCACTAAATCTGACTTGTAAATTGTAATGTTTAGTAATTTGAATGAAACCCCCAACTCGATTGAACTTGCTGGGGTGTTTTGTTTTTCGGGGGCAGAGGATAATAGCACCAATAACAAAAGGACAAAATAACAAAAATAAGGTTTTCTGTCTTCAAGTTTACTAATATAAGGCTGTACTAGACTTAACTTCGAATTAGGAATAGTTTCAAATGTTCTCTATAGATGGGTTCTTGGAGCAAATTTTTGTATGTATTACTTTATCAAAGCTATTAGGATGACCTGATGAACAGGGTAAAGAAATTAAAAAAGATGCTAACACTAAAATTAAAGCTATATAAATGTTTTTGTAGCTTTGCCAAGAACAATATGCATTTTATATCTGGTCAAGAGTGTGTGAACCAGGCTAGAGAAATGGGGGCAAAAATTTCCTTAGCCTTCTGTTAAACTTAAAGACGAATTGGTATTAAGAAATGCTGAAGTTGAGTAGGAATGACCAATGAAATTGTGGTTCATTAGGAGCAGGAGAACTGCATGAAATGTAAATGGCTTTATTCTCTTTTAGTATTTGGACTTATGGTAGATTTTGTATATAAATTTAATCCAAAATTTATTGCTTTGCCACTGTATATTTGAATGGCACCTTTGCTCATTTGTCACTGCTTGCTGCTGTTTGGAAGCTTAGCAGCTTTTATTCTGAAATTACTGCTTCAGTCTAACAGCAGTTGACACAAAGGAGCCAGATAAAAGTTTTAAAGTATGTGTTAGCTGGAGTTATTGAACCCTGTAATTCATTTGAAATGATCAAAGTTTGGTTATCTTTCAAATATTTATTCAGGTAAATAAGCGTATGACCAGATTCCTGGAAATGTAAGCAGTTCAGTAACATGTTAAATAAAAATCATTTAATGCAGTGGTTTTGAGGAGGAGCTTTTCATGGTTTTGCATTCCTGGTTGTTAAATCAGGTTTATAGAGATGAAGCAATTTGACTACAATGCCAAGACTCATCTAGCACAATCTGTGAATATGGAATATGACTAAGTATGGCATTAATAGGAGAGCTTTCCAATATTTAGATAAGCAACCCAGTTTGCCTGGCAGGATGTACACGTCTTCATTTTGCCTATGGTCAGGGCAGTACCAGAAATGGTTAAACTTTCTAATGGTTTATTTGAAGTTCACTTATAATTTTGGTTTGCCCAGAGGGAGCCTCATAGGTTAGTTTTCCTTGGAACTTTGTCTGACTTGGACAATGTTTATCTATGTATCAGGCTTTGAAGCCTTGCCATGCCCAAAAAAAAAAAAAAAAAAAAAAAAAAAAAAAAAAAAATTTCTCTTTTCTCTCTCTTCAAAGATCTTCTCAAGTTATTACAGAATTAAAACTTTTCCTGCCAATCATGTCCACAGTTTACTCTTTCTCGGGGTGAGAAACAAATTGAAAAATTGCAAAATTTCTCAGGATGTCAGAAATCAATCCCCACGAAAGAAGGCCAACATTTTCTATTACTCTTGCCTTATATCATTGTCTTATTACTATCTGCAGAAATTAAACAAAAGATACATTCTTGCATTCCTCAAATGCTGGATTTATTAAAAATCTTTATAACCTGCTGATATAAATTGAGAAGTGTATGAAGTAGCTTTAATTTGTCATGAAGACTTGGAATTAAATAAATATTAAAACTTTAAATTTACATGTTAATATTCAATAAACATGTGAATTTGCTAATTCTGAATGCTTGTGATATTAAGTATGATAATTTAAATAAGTGTTCAGGAAAACCTCAAGGCGGAATTTTTGTAGCTTGCTCGGTAATCCTGAGGCTACTTGATGGGAACATACCCAGCAGGCTCAAAAGCTGCTTTAATTTGTTCTGTGGAATAAATCCAGTGAAAGGGAGAGCTACTCCAGCCAGCATGAGCATTGGATTGTGCTCTCCTTCCTCAGCTTCCTTGGAAGCAATTTCCTTGGAAGGGCTGGGTCACAAGCATCTCTGGGAAAGGCTTCCACGGGGGACTCCTTTTTGGCAAATTAGGCTGTGAGGGACAGAATAAATTCTTTACTGTTTCATCCTTGCTAATAAAATGATTCCAAGTGAGTGCTGCTGCTTGCTTCTTTTTAAATGGCTTTAGTCTCTTAATCCAACCCTGTGTTTTTGATTTGTATTGAATGTAAGTGTAAGAACAAAGCTTGTTTGCCTCACTTCTTCAAGTCTGAAGCCAAAGGAGGCAAAAGCAGTTTTTGCAAAGAGCAGTTCAGAACTTGGGGATGGATATTCAGTATGAAAAATCCTTTGTGTTTATGTTTTTTTCTGTACTGTGTGTTTTGTGTTCAAATAATTCAGACAGTATCTATATATTCTGCCAGAACAGAATCCAAGATTCCATAAAATTCACACTGGAGTTTTTATGGAATCTAAATGCACCTTTCTGTAATGGGGATACAATTATCACAGCCGTAGCTGCTCCAGAGAGAATATATGCTCTTGCCTAGTTGTGGGAGTTAAATGAGCAGTAGTTGGGCTATATTTCACATGCAGTGAGCTAAGTAATGTGCTGAAATTGGTATTATGATCTGAAAGCTAATTTGGTTCTAGAGATAATTTGAAACAAGTATTTCACCTGCATCTAGTTTCTATGTTGTCCTATATAAATTTAAATTCCTTTTTCTTAGCTACACTAATGTAAAGGGATGCAAATGTCTTATGCATGGGTGTTGTGCACATGGATGGCTCTGAGAGTTTAAACTGTGATCTTTATGCTGTGCCTCAGCTCTTGCCTTTGTTTTTGGTGCGTTAAAACACCACTCCCTCGTGCTCAAGCACTTGCCTTGCTCTTTACTGTACAGAAAGTGCAATCCATCACTAAGAACCTATTGGTCAGATTTATGGAAGAGCTCACGCTTGTCTCTGGTGCTGGATGATTTGTTTGAAGTTCAGCTCAAAGTCAGTCACCAAAATACATGGCTTAATTTTCCAAATAGTTTATTTGGTCTTGGCTGCATAAACTGGAGCCATGTGTGTACCGCAGCTCCTAGGCTGGCACACAACTCTAAGCTGGTAGTGATCCCTAGTTCTTTTCCTGATGTTTTAGGAAAGAGGAAACTGGACTTGAATTAAAGAATTTTTCCACGACTGTAATGGTGCTAGCTATAGCATATTGATTTTTTCCCCCTTAATAAACCATTGCTTTGGTGTCCAAATGAGCTGTGATTTCTTTTGAAAATTTCACTGCAGATAATGGTGTTATCTTTAATTAGTGTTTTACACTTCCATTAAATGTGTTTCTGATACCCTCCACGCTCAGCCAGTGGTGACTAATTGACTTATGACAAAAGACCTCCAAACGAATCTTCTGACTGTTAAGGAGGATGAAAAATTAGAGAATTATAGAAGGGGGAAGGGAGCAAGTACTGTATAAAGCAATAGCGTGGCTGGGTATAGGATCTGCTGATGGGAGATGAGCTGGGAGATGAGATTTCTCCCAGTATTGAAAGCTGAATCAATTACTTTGTGAGAATATCTTATGTGATTCATGGTTTTTGCTTGTTTATTTCTCAGGTATATTGAAGTGATTTCCTGGAAACGGTTTGGAGGGCCCTGAAATTCCTCTCCAGTCAGACCTGTCATCTTCACTGTTTGTCCACCAGGATGCAGAACTGTCTTTGCTACAGAGCAATGACATAGTTTCTAAGAGGAGCACGGGTCATCTAGGAGGAGTTGGTGAGTCACTTGCATTTTGTAAATTATACCACTCCAAATAAGCATTTTCTTCCTAAAACAAATTTACAAACCTTAAACAAAATCTAAGCGTGTCCTTCAAACATCAAATTAATTAGGAAAGCATCGAACTGGATATAACCATTTGCTATGTGTATATTCAGTTCTAATTATAAAATATTAGCTTAATCCTGTGGAGCTCAGATTCAGCAGTCAGTTTTCATAGCACATGAGTAGACAAAACCATCAGCAAAGCTCTTCAAATCAGCTTTTTATTAACGTAAGTGTTCTTCCATCAGTTCAGGAAAAACTCCCTTATTCTGGATTTTTAATGACAGATGCGGTAAACTGTTTAACCAGCCAAATCACATTTGAAATAAGTGTTTTTTTATAAAAATTGTCCTTACTCTATCAATGTATGTACACAGCAATGTTTGCTTAGTTTTTACTTGGTTTAACGTGTCCACTGGAGATATTGGACTTTCTCTTAATGCTAAGATTTATGGCATATCCCAGGAAGAGTAAGTAGTGATGTAATGCAAAGCAGCTGCTTTTTTATGTAGATGTTTTCTTTTTGCCAGCTGTAAAAGGAAGACCATATAAAGCTTTTCTCCTTGAAAATCAGTGACAGAATCTGTAGTACAGATAAAATGTTTTCACAGTCTGACTTTGGTTATCAAAAGCACAGACATTTATGCAGACTCAGAATCTCAACATCTCTGTTGCCTCTGGGTCTAAACTATCTTCATTTTTTTTCCTCCCAACTTTTCACTTTTTAAAGTCCTTCCTTATCCCCTCCCTCCTGTTGGTTATAAAGAGCCTTTTCTTTGTTTTGTGTTTTTTTTTTTTTTGTGCCTTGCAAAGGATTGTACTTCTTTATTTTAGAGGAAAGGGATGTGCTACATGTTTGTTAAATTATTGTGTAAATATGAGAGAAATAGTTAAAACATTACTTGCCATGTTCTTACACCTTTGAAATAATGCCTATATTAACAAATGATAATAAGACTTCTATGYAGTTTTCCTCCTGGGACTCATCTCAGTAATTCTGCATTGTCTAGTCTAGAGGGCTGGTAAGTACAGTGGATTTGACTGATGCCAAGYTCCTGGGAATACTTGATTATTAGGATGTTCTTCATGATTTTTTTTTTCTGTAGATTTATTTGTTTAGCAGAATGCTCACATCCATGCTACCTTTTAGGAAAGTTTTATTCATTTAYGGAATAAAGTAGTGCTCCATGTAATGAGGTCAGAATCTGACCTTACTAGAAAGATTGAAAAGAGACATCTTGTTTTCAATTCCTAGTAGAAAAAGTCTTGATTTGTCTCTTGAATTATCTGATACTATAAAAATTAATAGGAATTTTGTGTCCACTGCGGACAGCCTATTACACTCTTCCTTTCTACATTCTGCAGAAGCACTATTACTTTCAAAGAAATTTTATGGATTTATTTTTAATAGACTTTGAACCACATTTTCTGTATGAATTACAGTTTTCTAGAGTGATTTCTGTACAACTTTATTGATTTTTATTCCCCTTTAAGATCTTCTCAAAGATTCCTCTGCAGTACCAGTGCTTTCATGGCCAATGGTTCAAATGGTCAAATTCTCATGGGTAGGAGAAATTTGCTTGCAGCCAAACAAAAAGGCTACTACTTATGTTGTAAAAAAAAGATTTTAATCTATAGGCTGCTGTTTCCTCAAAAAGCTTACAAGCACTACTCTTTCCAAGCTAAAATAGTTGTTTCTTAGGGAGTCTAAATGGTTGATGTAGCTGTGGATATTAKGGTAGGAGGATTGTCTACTGAAGAAGCAAAATGCAAGACAGGAGCTACGGGAGGTAGAATGGCCGCTCTGCTACTCGGTTTGCTCAATGGTTCTACAGTAGCTGCTCTCTCTTCATTTAGTATCAAGGTAGCAGTTGTGCAGGAGCCGAGATAGGCATTAATATGAATAGATGTATAGGTCAGTACTCCCTTTTCAAGTTTTATCTTCATTACAAGTATCCAGACTGCTACTCATTTAACTTTCTTTTCAGAAGAGCAGAGGGCATAAGGTGTTCTGTTCTTGCATCCCTTCCTCCCTTCCTCCCTTCCTCCCTTCCTCCCTCCCTCCCTCCCTCCCTCCCTTCCTCCCGGGGCTATGCTGGGAGGCAGTGGGGGAGGGAACATTTGAAACAAAAGCACAACCTCTCTCAAAAAGCTTCACTGAAATTTGTGAGTGTCAGATGATGATCTAAGTATTTTCTAATCTGCAGTGAAGAGGCTGCTTACATACTTCCTGTTTCCTTTTAACTGTTCATACAAATGCAAGGTAAGAATCACAAAAAAAAAAAAAAAAAAAAAA
>NW_020455577.1:1941899-1952057 GCF_003342845.1 Nothoprocta perdicaria
AAAAAAAAAAAAAAAAAAAAAAAATGTGACACGAGAGCTGTGTATTTCTAATCACTGCTTATAGGGGAGGTGGGAAAGATGAGAGGACAAACTTAAATGTGATTCCTTAATAAGGTTTAATAACGGAGAGCAGCCTGGCCCTTAAGTTTAAAAGACATAACTAGTGAATACCTCTGAAAACCGCCTTTACCCTTTGCTAACAGCTTGAGGAACAATCAGAATTATATGCACAAAGAATGAAATATATTTTATATACCTTTTCTAGAGAGAAATACAGTCTGTTTTATGATGGTCTTTCATTCTTGAAATTTGTCAAGRGAAATCCACATATTCACATCCCAATGCTCTTTGCAGTGTCCAGAGAACTTCTGCCATAGAAATCTGATGCTTGCTGGGCACTGTGGGGATGTACTCATCTGCCAAATGCTTATAAAGCTTTGCTTTCACAAGACTGGACCTCACCTGGGGATTTTTTTTTTTGAGTTGCTTAATTTTAGGGTGTGAAGAATAATTTATATATTAGAAATAATTCTATTGAGGGCTGGGATTTTCTATAATAATTATTGGAGGAATATGGGCATTGGAGCATGTTGTAGGTAAATAGGAGATGCTGTAATAATACAAGTGGCTGTAAAGATGACATGATTTTCACTTATGAAGTGAGTAGTAGGAGAAAAGGGAGCTAAAAGGTAACAGCAAAGAAACTGATTTAATGAATTAAAGTTCAGCTGTGTTGTATTTTGAGTGTGTCAATATGTAATTCTAATCACAGTCTGTAACTCCATTTGGCAGATGAATATGCAGGGCAGAGAAATACTTAAGAATATAACACACAGACTTGRGTTCTTCTAGGTTAAGCACATTCTCATTGCAGTAGCTAATAAAATCAGAAGGTGAAATAGTTCATGGTTTTTACTCAGTCATTAAGGACTCCGTCTAGTAGAAAAAGCCTGATTTTGGAGGTGTCTTTGCTTGCATGATGATCCACTATACTTCCAAGCTGAAGACTTTCACTGGTTCTATACCAAGTAATATYGCAAAGATAACAAATTATAGGAACAACTATTGGATGCTTTTCTTCCCTGCCTTACATTAGAGTTCTAGACAGCAAGTCAGTTTAAAAATGTGGTATTGTAGAAGATTCATAGTGTCAGTGACAATGTTCTACCAGTATTTTCTAGTTACACAAAGTGTTTGTATTGCGTTAACAAAGAGGATATCAAAATACTTCAGGTAGTGCTTGCAATAACCATGCAGAGCTCATCAATGGATGCTTCTGCTGAAATTCCCAACAGCTATGTGGTCCATTCATTAAAATGCTATGTAGGTGGTAGTTGCATGTTTTCCAGGTTGGTTATTAGCTGAATAGACAAAATTGAAAAGACACTAAGAATCTCTTAGTCCTGTCATGTTTTAGTGATGTCAGGATTTGGAGGACAGAGATGGGTAATGGATTTTGTTTATTAATCACATTCATGTTTCTGTTGTCCACTTTTTTTCATTATTTTTTCATTTTATCTGCTTATTTTAATGGAAACCAGTGTCTGTTCCAGTTTCCAATTTCAGATGAGATTTGAGAACTGTAGTGTGTTACTGTTGCTTCTTTTTAGTTTCTCTGTTGATCTCATTTTTATTAATTTATCAGGCAGGCACTGAATAACTTCACAGATATTCCCTAGAAAGTTTAAAGTGGTGGAAATATTTGATATTTGAAAATATTTGATTAGCATTAGAACATCCCCTGAATTCTGACTTGATAAGACAGCCAGACTAGCAGGAGCTGTCGCTGTTGATAATGCTATACTCAGCTGTCAGCTCGACAGTCACCAGCAGAATGCTTCCAGCTAATATTACCTACCTAATAAGCAGTTGCTTATTTCTTTAAAAAATAAATAAATGAAATTCACTGAGATTAATATATTGGTTTTCAGCATATTATCTATAAGCCAGATCCTGTATCTCCTCTTGACCTACAGGGAGATTGTGGAAGTTCTTCRTTTCAGACATGAATTCATTTTTCATTATGTGTCACTGATGTCTGATTTAGATGAATAGTYTCTGATGTTGTATCTGTATATCAGCCTTCTGGCCAGAAAAGAAACATGTGCAATCCAGCTTTTCTGACTTATTGTAGATCCTTAATGCTCATTTCTATGGTATGGTGAATGAGTAAATATCATGCATGAAAGACCCTGGAACAGAATGRCAACCCCAAAACAGAGGGAAAACACAGGAAGAAAAAGGGCACCATTTACACACCACTTGTGGCCATCTTGTTTCCCACGCTTATWTAAAATAACGTTATTTTCTGTACTATATGTTCTGTACTAGTCCCTTCCTTGTGTGGTAGTGGCCCTGGCTCTGCCAGCTTCTTAGTGCTCTTTTGGTGTATATATAGTTGTTCTGTTGGCTGCAGCCCGATAGTGGCAACCAAACCTATGGAGGGCTGAGACTTCTCTTGGAACAAGTTATTCCAAGTATAGAGAGAAGAGGAGGAGGAATTTATCCAAGTTTGTAAGAGGGGGAACTTTGTAAAGAGCTCTAATACAGCAAATATTAAACTTTATGATTATTTCCATTGTCTGTTGGGATTAAACATACTTCTCCCATTGAACCAAGATAATTCAGTGGGCATCCAGAAACTTAGTAACTTGTACAAATTGGTTTTGGAGTTTTCTTTTTTAATGAATAATTTTGTCAAAATGAAAACATCTTTCAGAAGTATACAGATTTTATGGCTATTTTCAGCTATTTCCATCCAAATTGGTGTACTTAAATCTGACTTGAAAATTACATCTTGTGTTAAGTTAAAATTTTACTTCATGTCTACTTCATCTGTCAATCAACTGTTCATCACTTCTAGGAATTTTCCTGTTTCAATAAGCTTCAAGATGTCAACTTTCTGTCTTCATGYGAGTTTGAAGTGTCAGAAATTTTGGAAGGACAGAAATACCATTTTTCTTTAACAGGCCCTTCATATCCATATGTRCATTTTTTTGTATGCATAGGATGTTCTGTGATGCCGCAAAATGATGATGGGGCAACTTTTTTAAGCCTTGAAGTACCTCTCTAAGGGTTAGTTAATGCATTGAGTAACAGGTCCGTCTCAGCTGTTAGTTGGAGTAGTGTGTATGAGCTTTTAAATGCTATTACAGCCACTCATGGCACTTAATATTGCTCAAGCTCTATGTCTTTACGTCATTTCTCTCAATTTTGATAATAGCAATGAAAATTAAAATGGTCAAGGTAATTGAAACGTATAAGAAAATACATTACTAAAGAAATCTTTACACCTGAATAATTAAATAATGAGTAGTATAATTCTATAAAATTGCACTTCTGGTTGTTCTGTGGTTGTAACAGAATCTGTTGCTGCTCCCATAATAAGCTATTGGAAATAATGTGAATCTCTTCGCTAGAGAGAAGAAAAAGAAAATTCCAGTAGCTGGGAGCTGTTTTTTTGAAGACAAAGGTCTTGTGATAGAAAATTCTGTGGGTCTGGAATGATAAATGATTCCAGTCTGTCTGGATACACGCATATCTCTGCTTCTGCAGAAAAAACCTGACTTGAGAAGCAGACAGGCAAAACTCAGTATCTGAAGTACAGAGAAGAAACAGAGATGGAAGAATCTTGATTTGTAATGCTTGTTAGGCGCTGCTCATCTGCTTGCCCTAGAGCTAAAGCGAGCTTCAGCTGGCAGTAATAATATTTTGGCTACAAGGAAGAAAGATGCTGAGTACAAAACATTGTTGTTCTGTTCTTTATATGAATTCATGGTGTTATGCTGGTGCATTTTACAGGGGTTTATTTTGCAAATAGTGTTGTTAAATCTGTTAACGTGTTACTGAGGTATAAACATGTTGACACATCTTCAGAAARTGAGAACTTGTCATGACTTATTTAACGAAAAATGTATTTTTAATTGAATCTATAGCCCTTCAAAGTGAGATGAATCTTATGCAAATATATTCAAGTGCCAATTACCATTCCCTCACCTCTACAAATGAATTTAGCTGTAGTGTGGAAATTCTAAACCTGTGTCCATGCATGCTCAGCATGTTCGGTGTATTTTGACTGTTATAGGTAAAATTTGGATCTCTTTTTCCACGTAAACTGAGTGCTGTCTTGCTGAAGGACTTGTTCCACTGATACACTTATATCTATTTGCTTTACTTCTCTTGACCCCTTTTTTTTTATTTTTAAATATGAAACATCTAATACAATCAGATGACTTAAAATGTAACTGATGTTACTTAATGCAGCCTTCTTTCTGGCTGCAAGTCCAGTCAATACTTGTCTGGATCTAAAACTATCATCTGGGATTACTGCAGTATGAAACAACGTAAAAATCTGAATAGCAGTATGATTAAGTTGTCAAATGTGCCAGGCAACATTATTGTTTTTGCTATTTGTTGATATGTGTACAGCGTCTGCAACATTTTGTCTAGATGTTATAAAGTACTGCTCTTTGAGAAGACTTGAATGAAAAGTTTTGAAAAGACTTGGGAATATTTGTGTACATAAACTGATGGAAATGTTTGTTCCAACGCAGCCTTGCTGTCTCCTTTTGAGAAAAGATCTGACACTTAAGATTCTCTGTTAAAGCATAACTATTTTTTAAAGCTGCAGGCATATAATAGATGTGCTTGAATGTGGAAGTATAGATGCCAATGTGAACAGTAGTTGAAAAAATGGTACTTATCTCTTCATTTATTTTGTCCAGTACAGTGAGCCTAAGGGAAATTAGAGGAGTCACTAGTCTAAGTAATTGTTGGTCCCACGTGCTACTGAATAATTTTGCACTCTCAATTTGAATAATAATAATATGAATAATACACAAATAATTCTGATAATGTTGCAGTTTCCAGTAAAACCTGTTGCAGTTGCTGGAACTTCTCAATTAACTCAGCTGTGGCCACTTGGTTTCAGGAAACATAACATGGTCACACTGCCCCGCTTTACTGGGGACAAGGCCGAGTATACGGTATTGAAGAAGCTGTCCAGTAATAACACTGAGTTATGTGAAAACATAGATATCAATTGCTGTATTCTACAAATGGAGAAAGCAAATACCATGGCTCTCTTGTAACTTGTGTGTGATGAAAAATGAAAGCAGGTGGTGGATAACTGCTTACAAACTCTAAACCAGGTTTTCTTCCAGACTCAAAATCATTCTTTGTAGGACCGAGTCTGTCCGCTGCAGTGTTGTGAATAGTACTAGGAAGTGGTTGCTCGGTTAGTAGATGACCTTTKATTTTATTTTTGAAATAGAGACAAATGTTTTCCCCCAACATAGGAAAAAAAAAAAATTGGCTTTGAAGTGGTCAGATTCTATTGCATTGACCATGTGCTCAAAGCCAAATAGCTCAATGTTGCCTTCCACCTATGTTAGTATTATTTCTTATCCGTAAAGAATGTCATGTTTTGGTTATGATTGCAAGCAATAGTAATATTAAATTTTAATAAGGATGTTTAATAAAGATCTTTTTACGTATAAAGCATTTTGAGTGCACAGATGCCTTAGAACTGGTTCCTTAGTCCTGGGCTGTTTGGTGTTCAGCTGTATAACTTACCTAACATACCCTAACTGAAGTTGGGTTGGATCTGTGGCTATCTCGTGTCCAGTCTCCAGACTGAAAGATTGAAAACTTTTTTCCTTTCCAAATTGTTGCATATTTGTATTTCAAATGTACAGAAAGTGAGGATGTCTCTTGTCTTGAACTCTTGAACCTTAACAGAATTTCCTGTTCCCATGGAAGAATCCCCTTCCYGCCCAAACCTTCTCGCATTTTTGTGTATGTTTGTAGTTGAGACCTGGAGTTGAGKGAAGTTCCACTGAAGCCAGTGGGAATCTGCTCTACTGGCTTAAATGTGCTCTSCTTAAATGGTCAGCTGTGCTAGGAAAGGCCTCAAAAAGCTTTTTGTTTGTTCCTGCAATGTTATATGAGCTAGACAGGAAGAGTGCAGACAGCTAAATAAGAAGGAATCTATTTTTGGTATTAAGTTGTCAGCAGCAAAATATATTCATATGGGCTACTGAATTGTGTTCAGCTGCATAGTTGTCTTGCTTGTGCTTGGCAGCCTGATATATCCGCAGGAGAATCAGTAACACCTTAATCAAATGTCTGTGGTATTTGGCTGTCTACAGAGGGAAGCCTGCGGAGCTTGCTCCTTCATGAGATATAAAGCCCAAGGAAGGAAATCCAAACAAAAGAAAACCCAGAAAGCTTTTGAGCTATGTGTTCTATCGGGGGAAAAAAAACAAACCAAACTGCAGTTCTGCTGGAGGAGCAGTGAGTTTCACTTCACCAAACAAGTAYGCAAGAGAGGAGAGAAGGCATCAAAGCTCTGCATGTATCTGGCTGTCTCGCATGCTACCTGCTCAGTATTCGTCCTTCAAGTTAGAGCGTGCTGCTGGTTTAGACAATCTGTCTAATGCAAGTTTTGTAGGCTTCATGTATTCAGCCATGCTCTTTGGGTTAATTGGAGAAAAACTTTTATTTAGCCTCTTACTAGTTTGATTCATTTTGTAGCAATATGGGCATCTTCCCCCTCCCCCCCCCTTTTTTTTTTCCTTCTGCCTTGCTCTGAAATCTTGGTTGTCTGGTGTYTGTCTAACTTGCTTAAGAGCTTTTCCCTTCAGTGGAGCCCCTCTTATTCCCTTTATTTCACTTATTCCATCAATAAAAGTAGAAGATTTTTAGTTATTACTCATTGTACTGATTTACTACTACTGGTAAATTAAGTAGTAAGGCACTGTATGGCATGTTGGCGTTTCAAATGTTATTGAAAATAAACATGGATTTTAGTCCCAAAAGGTACTGATACTGGTGGTATTTTGTTTGCAGTGGCTCTAATAATAAAGGAGGCACTTGGGACATATAGAAAGTGTTTAACTTCCAGGATTGCCTCCGTTCTGAATTATGCTTAATTGTAGGGCTGTCTTCAAATGTCTTCTCACAGTGGAAGAGAAGTAAATCCATCCTTATTTTCCCTGTAMTGATGAATCTGAGGCATAGAATAAGTTATGTCTTGTTTTAATCAGAGCTATAATCTTAGCTAAGGTTATTTTATTAATAAACTGTAGCTATTTATGCTGGCCTTAAATTAGAAATACAGAAAGATACATGGTCTGCAAGAGAGAAATTAACATAAAATAGAAGGGCATTTCAAGCTTGTGCAGTTTCACTGTATGAGATAGAGGCCRGGTTATTAGCTAGATCAGCATAGTTAATATAAGGAATGCTTTTAAAATTGGAACCTATTTGTGGTACTGAGACTATGCTAGTAGTGTAAAAGTTATAATACTTAATATTAAACACAAAATCAATTTTTCATTAATTTTCTTACTTGCACCTCTCAGCAATGTGGAAATAATACAATAGAAAAATGGACCACTTGAATAGATGATAGCTTTATGCACACAAATTAATGATTTCCACGCAATATTAATAGTGAAAAAAAAGAAGTATTTCTCATAGGGTTTTCTATCTTTTTGGTGCCATATATTCTCTTCTGAAAAAAGTGTGTGATCAAAATTCTAAACTCTCGTGAGGAAGAAAAATGTACATAGGAAGAAAAAGTGACATATGTCAGGTGCTAATAATTATTGCATCTTAAATATTTAATAAGTTCATAAGTTACTATAAAATTTTTATTTTGTCATCCAGAAGACTGTTATATTGAAAGTTATATTGCAGACTTGTTGCCCAAGGCTGTATGTTATAACATACGTTTTTCAGCGGTTTTCTCAAACTTGTGTTTTTTTTACTGTCCTATGTCCATTAGAGGACCTAAAAGTTGTAAGCTAATGTTATAACTGATAMTCAGGGAATCTACGTGAAATAGATCATCTGAAAATGATTTTTTTCCTAGATTTTGTATTTGTGTTTCACGATGTTTTACAATAYTTGTAGCTTTTGACTTCAATATTGTAGTTTCTAACTTCTGAGCCACAGCTACAACTATTATTACATTATTTTAGTTCTTCCTTTTTTAGTTCTTTGCTATTCCTTCATAAAGTGAAAATATTGAAATTAATTGTTATAAATAATTGGAAAGCACATGTGTCTAAGAGGCCATGCAAATATAGAATACCGTGAGAAATAGTTTTTACTTCTGTGTTCAGATGCAGTCTTGAGTAAAGCAGAAGACAATGGCCAAGATGTTTTCTGCATCCTTTCTGAATGTCATCTGCAGAAAATAGTTGAAGCAAGGTAACTATTCCTTTGGGCAAGATGTATTTAATATTAAAATTTGAATTAAAATTCAAATTCTTACATCTGGTGGTTAATACTTTGGAAAAACTAAAAGTTGGCTTGAGCCAAATTTTTGAGAAATGCTTTTTTTTCTGGTGAAAAACTTTAGCTATATGCTTTTATATGTATAAGTGATGTTATGCAAGCTTGAATTTATTTTAATCTTTTACCACTATCCCTTTTTAATTTTTTTAATATATAAATTCTTTTTTAAAAAGAGGTGTCTAAAGTTCTATAAAATTTTTAGGATTTTACATTTGGACAATAACAGAGCAGACCTTAAACTCAGATATAGGCATTCATTCACCTTGTCCCAAATTACTAAAATTTCACTACGTGCCTCTGTGTGGAGGTCTTCAGTTTGTTCTTCTTTAAATGCACAGAAAATGAGAATATGGCACTGTTATGGGACAGAGAAATGAACAGATCCTTTCCTTCCAGTTGTCCAGGAAGGACAGCTTTCTGAAAAAGCCAAAGGAGTATGAACACAGGCAAAGGGAAAAGATCTGAGTTGGTTTTGCCAAAATGGAGTTAATCGATTTAAAAAAAAAAAAAAACGTATAGCTTTTCTGCTACGGTATAACATGATGTAAGTGACTCATAGCAGTAAGCTTCCGATGAAACTGCCCCATGTTGTCACAATTAGTTTTAAGAGTTTGTTCCTCATTTTCTTTGCTCTGTGTGTGTGTATGCCTACACACACGTGTGTGTGCATGTGAGGAAATGGCATGTTCTCCAACGGACAGTTTTATGTCAGCTCGGTATACAGACTACAAGTTGAATGTGAAGAATAGCTCTGGATAAAAATCTGCTGTTGATTTATTCCCTTGTCTTGTTTTTGGCTCCTATCTCTGACTAGAGCAATCACTTTGGGTATTGTTTTGCTCTGTATTTTAAAACTACAGACATGTGGTGCTAGAGTTTTCTAATTCTTTCTTGTGCTTTTTAAGCTTAAAGTTGATCATGCCCAACCCATAATATATGTTGCTCATATTCTAGTAAGCTTTAAATGAAAATCTCTATTTTTTTTTTCCTGTAAGGTAACAAAAAGGAATCAGAGTGACAGAATCTCAAACTCAGTAGGGAGTTTATTTTTGTCTTTTTCATCAGTTGGAGTCTTCTCTGTAAAGAATCTTGATGGAAAGACTGTTTATTTTTGTAGCTGGAGTCCAGCAATTGAAATATGTATCTTAGGAAAAAAATAGGACGGTAAGAATGATTAACTTTGTGMAAACACTTGGCAACAAGAGTGATTAAAGCACATGCATTGAAACTGTGACTTTTCCATAAACCTGAGGTTTGTTGCTGATAATCTACATTAGGAACAAAAGAACAAACTGCCCATTTCTATTTTGCTGAAAACATCCACTGCGTTTTACTGCTTTCATTTGTGGTGTTCTTTAAGTGTCATTTGCAAAGCAGGGTAGCATGTGCTTTGTCGCCTCATTCCAGCCTTTGCTAAAGGTGTTAAACTGTGCAGGGCTCAATACAGACACCTCCACCAGCAGCCAGCTAGAGTATGAGACACAAACCACAACTCTGAACCTTATCATCTGACTGGGTTTTACCCATCCATCCATCTTCCCAGACAGATGGATGCATCTGAACTTAAATACAGGGGTTGTGTGGGAGACATAAAGTCTTTAAAGCCTTCTTAAACTTGAGGTAAAGGACACTCACTGCTCTCTACTTGCCCCAAAGTGTAGTTATTTTGTCATAAAAGGCTGTCATATTGATGAGATAACATGTGTTCTGCATATCTGTGTGACTGTTCCTACTAACCATCCCAGTCATACTCCCAAGAAATGTTAAAATGTGTTCCTAGAGGACCCACGAGGGCCAAAATCCAGCTGCCCAAAACCCCAAATCTGGCAATCTGTAGTTCCTTGGGCTATGGTG
>NW_020455577.1:1952080-2132858 GCF_003342845.1 Nothoprocta perdicaria
TTTGTTTTTTTGGGGGGGTAGGTGGGGGGAGTGTTCTTTTTTTTCTTTTTTCTCCTTCCCAATCAATTATGTGTTTTTAAGTGAGATTAGGGCAAATCTGCTTGTTGATATCTGTTTATTAATAGGGGAAAATTAAAAAGAACTCCTGATACTTTCATCTCTAGAAAGTGTATTGGAAAATGATTTTGCTCTTAATCTCCTCTCTAGGAAAAGGTTTGAAAATCGAGGGTGACTTGACTGGCTTGTGGAAGAAATATTTCTGCTATAACTTTAATCTATGGGACATATGATCGCTTGGATTTGATCGGGTGCTTCTGTGCTTGGCTTCATTCATTAGAGCCTGACAAATGAGCWGAGGGTAATATCAAATCTTGAAGGCATCTGACTCTAATAGAATTGTTCCTCGAGCACCTGGATTTGTTAGACTTGTCAGAAACAAGTACTTCTAATGACAAAAGCAGATTTATTCTTTATTCTGTTGCTGACCTGTTTCTTAGCTTGCATTGCTCCAGTGATAGTCCACAAAGAAAATTCTCAATAAAAATATTACTAACCTTTTAAAAGAAACCTTGGGAAGGATGGCATTACTTCTTGGTTGTTGCAAAATAAATAGCTAATAGTTATTAAAATTTTAATGAATAGGCACAAAAATATTCCTTTTAAAATTTATTTTAGGTTTTAAACGCAAYCAATTTCTTATTGCTCAGTTAAGTTCCCTTTGTATGAAGGGCATGTCATGGACCAGTACATAGTTTTAGTTGCAGTCATTTGGGTGGCTTGGTCAGCTTATGAGTAAATTATTTAGAGGAGCTAAAAGGCATCTTAGCAGCTTGCCTTCTAAGAATCCTGCCTGCCATATCGGAGCATTATGTTCATGGTGTGAGAAATGATTGTGTTAAAATAACAGTAAATAGCTTTTAACTAACTCATCCTAGATGATGATGCTTTCTAAACCACAGAACAGAGTGATTTAAGCCAAACAGAGTTTGCCTTAGTTATGTTATTCTTGCTGTATTCAACTGGAGAAGTGAATCTTGCTGTATTCAACTGGAGAAGTGAATCTGGATGTTAAAATGCACCCTGGGAGAGAATAACCTCAGGACGGTGGTAACGTTCTGCGTAGTTACTTCTCACAGTTGAGAAGTACTTGGTGATGGTGTGAATCTCTCTAGTTTACAACAGGAACAGGATTGCATACTACATTTCTAATGGCAAATAACTTTATTTCAACTCCCTGTGGACTTTTGAGCCTTAAGACCTGCTTATTTTAAAATTCCTCCTATGCTTTCAGTGCCGTGTGCTGCAGTGCTGGCTTTTGACCTGAAATAACCTTACCAGAAATCATGTCAAACTTGTCAGTGATTAGGAACAAGATATACAGAGCTGGAATGTGAAAACTAAGTTATTTCAGACTTTTATTGGCTTGAACTTCTGCTTGAGAATAACTTGAGTCAGTGTTGCATAATTAATTGAAATTGTTATTTCTGATTAATATTATCTGATCTGTGAGAGCCTGGGAAACGAGTGCCATTTGGGTGACTGATGTGGGACGATTGAAACGGCCTCGGCTACCACATTAAGAGACTGCAATATGTCAAGATAATGACTTTATAGGGATTAAGTATCAGAGCTCTGGATTCTCAGAGCGATCTCCGGGCTCTCTTGAACTATCACAGGCACAAAGGAGTAAATTACATTGATAGAAATGAGGATTAATCCTTTAACACAATTGAAAATATAAATATTTTTCAACTAGTGTGCTACTTAGGGCAATGATATCAACGCTTTATTCTTGAATTTACCCTTATATTTCGATAAGGGGTACATTTTAAAAATTTACTGTAGAATACGCTCAGTTATCAGTTATGCTGATGTAAAACTGGAATAAGTTGCCTGTGTGTAAATGGAATTACTCAGGTTTTATATTGCTGTGAGATTAGAATTTTACCCTTAGTCTCTAAAGCATTCTTGCTGAACACTGGAAAGTATTAAATACAATAAGTAGGTCACACAAGTGGGATGATACTGCCCCTTATCTTTAAACAATATTCTAATTTGACTCTAGCACAACGAAAAGAAATGAATACTGTATGTGCTCCCTTGTGAGCTGTCAGAAAGATAAAACTGAATATTCTCCAAATCAGCTTTTCCGTGGACAACCGCTTCATCATCATTAGTATGTATATCCTTATTAATTTCTAGGCCACCCTCTTATGAGACCCTAGATTGAAGCTTTCCATAATTTACCACTACTGCCATCCCTTTCAGCCTGGTTGTATGCATGACCTATCACAGAATGAATGCTTGCAATATTTCTCTGAATCTTCTCAAAGTGATCACTTTAAGGACTAAGAAAAAACGTGTCCCTCTATTTAAAAAGTTCCTTTTTCACATGGTGTTATCCTTGCCAGCTCTTATCTTGCATGGGCGTGAGAGGGTTGCTCACTGTGAGCAAACTGCAAATTTGTAAATAAGGTAGCTGAGCAGATGAGGACAGAAACCATAAACCTCCTGAAACCAAATCTAAGACTTAGATTCTTATTATAGATGAATGCTTCTAAATCTTCTAATTACTGACTGATAAAGTTATTTAATTTTTAGGCGGTTGTTTTGAAAACTCGGAAGCGATTTACAGGCCACTTACAAATGATCCCTTCATGTGACTGAAAAATTTAGCTGAGGACTAGCTAATCACTCATAAATAGGAAGTAATATAAATAGGAGTGGGGTAGAGATGAATTTACACAGAATTTGCAGGGCAAGGTTACGGGAGAGCAGTGCATAGGTGATGTCAGGCTGAGTGGGCACTAGTTAGTTATGCAAAGAGTAACACAGATTGTGGTACAGGCTGTGTTAGTTGTGGTGACGGACTGCAGTGACAGCAGTTAGGAATGGAGTGAACAATGCCGTTGAAATTTGGGGTATAAATTTTTGGCATGAGATTGGCCTAATGAGATTTGGGATTTCCATTATGTTAAAAATGCCAAGTGATGTCTCTTATCCCTTAAGTTTCTTGAAGTCTATATCCAGAGCGTTGTTTAAGATGGGGGCTATGCCCACATCTTAATAATTGTATTGGGACGTACAACTGTCAAAGAAAGTACAAGAAAATGAGGGAAACTAATGAAAATCAGCCAAGCTGTAAACACTGCTTATTAAAAATGATTTTCTGTATATAAATCTCTAGAAATATCTTGATAGTATTTTAAGAGTCTTTTGTGTTGAGAAACTCTTCTGTAAGTGAAATAAAATCAAATCATGTTCTTCCTTTAAGGGATGTGTCTTGATACTATGTAACTAGATTAGCTGGTTGAGGAAAAATAATTCCATTTAAGAAGCAGTCAAACCAGTTTTTGTTCTTCAACATAAAACATATGCTAATGGCCATGTGATGCTGAGTCTTTTAAAAGCATGGAAGCTCAAAAACTCATTTCTTCAGTCCTCAAGGCATTTAAGTCATGAAGAAGATACCCATAAAAATATTTTAATAATCAAATTACTAATGTTATATTTCATAAATGTATATGACAACTCCTGTCTGTTTTCTTGGCAGATGTCACCATGTAAATAATGTTTCCTTACTCTCTGGGACAGCACAAGGAAATGGGAACTTTCATTTTAGATTCTTAGGATATTTTGGGCTCTAGAAGAAAATATCCTAGTAGTAGGCACAAGTGAAATATGCAGGAAATCTAAACCTTAATGGAGATATTTTTTGGTCTTTTGAATTGTAAAAGAATAAAAATCATGTTTCCAATAGTTTATTGCAAGCACTTGTGTTACTTAAATTTACTTCTTGGCATATTAGGCTGCTAGCAGGTCTTGGTGTCTTTTCTGGTTATGTGCTGTCATCCTGTTTCAAACAGCTTGTCCTAAAGAACATTCATTCTTAAGTAAAYGTATCCTGCTGCATGTGATGAGCCAAACACGTTCATCGGACAGAACGTGCTGTTCTTGAGCAGCTCAAGCAAATGTTCAGATGGTTAATACAGAAGTTTTAATTGTTAAAATAGAAATACAAAATAAAGAGGGTGTAACAGTTCTGTTTCAGCCCAACCTCAAGTGCAAATGTAGACTCATTTCCCAGTTATGGGATGGTATGTTCATTTGTAGCAAGCACGCTTGATTTAAGACATAAGTCACTTTTTTTTTTTTTTTTTTAAACCTTGGAAGAGGCCAGAATCCACCAGTTCTACTTTTTACTTTTTCAGGCCTTTTGTGCTAATTGATTCTTCTTCATAGTAAAGATATAGTAATCATATAAATCTGAAGTTCAAAATCTTACCTACACCTACTTCTCCAATGGTTTTCTGTATTTTATATTTTAGGTTTTTTTCTTTCCCCTACCCCAGTGTCCCCATCATTTGCTCCTCCTGGTTTCTGAGGCGGCCACATTATCTCTGTGATGTTCTTTTCTCCTCCCAGCCTAGCTTAAGGATCAGATATTTGCTGTGGGAAGGTGAGGATATAAATAGAGCAGCTGGAACCTGGGTCAAACTCAGATGAGTTTAGGATTGAGAGATACAGTGAGAGGCAGCTCCTGTGCAGGGGGCTACACAACTAGACTGTTTTCTCAGCAGCTTGAACCAAGGCTGTAAGGCTGCATTACCTAAGCTTGAGTCTCTGCTGCATGAGTGGCTGAACCCTGTTGCAACTAATTGAGTTTTCACCCTATTTATAGACTCATTTAGTGTGATATCTTTCTCCTGTGTGTCTTGCATGTCTGTTGAAGTGATTTCTCTCCCTTTCTGCCTCCAAATGGTTAAAGTTTTCCTWATGTGCTCTGCCAGGAAGGCAACAAGAGAGGCAGGACCACAAGTAAACCAAGCTGTGGTTTGGTTTGTGTTGAACCCACAGGACTAGCAGTCGTAAGTGTGGTTACAAATGCAGGAACTCTATTATAATCATTTCCCAAGTTGCATGTGCTAACAGGGCGGAACCTGCCAAAGCAGGAATGTTTTTCCCTATTCTATATATCTGGTTAGAAATCTTTCCTGGGCTTGTATTAAGCCACCTGAGTGCTGGTATTTTTGAAATACTGTGAAGTAGTTCTGCTGTTCCACATCCACATATGTGTAGCCATTACCTGCTTGTTATGTTGAGAAACATGTCCAAAAGGAACCTTCTGACTGAGCTGAGGGATGAAACTATTGGTGAAAGTTCCCTGATGCTGMTCTGTGAACCTATAGAGGCATCCGAGTATGAGCCTATAGCCTAAGGGGGAAAGCCAAGTGGAAGTAGCTGAAGAAGGGGAAATGGGGGCAGAGAAAAATCTCATTTGTCCTCTCAAATTTGCTCATTTCCAGTGAAATGCAGACAGAGCTGGCACAGAAGATCATGTAAAATGCACGGTGATGATTGAGAGGTGATGCCTGCTGACTGAACCTAAAAACTGGCTCTGCTGAAGGAGCCCCTTGCTGTTACTGAGGGCTGCGTCCTGCTCTGCTTGCTGGCTAAACTGGGAGCCCTTGCTTAATCTGAACAGTCCCTCTGCCCTCAAAGAAGTTAATGATGTTCTGATCTACTAGAAAGATTGATTTTGCTTTCCATGCATTCAGTGTCACTGTGAAAGATTTGGCAGGGTCAGACCCATAGGAATTACTGATCTGTTAAGCATAGGTGCTTTGTCAATTCCATACCCAGTGACTGTGACAGCTTTGGAAATGGTACTTTCACTCACTCAAGTTGTCTATGCTTTGGTTAGCTTGCGTCTTAGCAACCGTCTTCATACGCAATTAATGTCATTTGACTTAAGTTTATTCTTTCATATTTCAAGGCATTTTTTAAAATATAATATTCTGTATCTTTTCCAAAGATAACAAAAAAAGGCATGTTCTTTCAGACTCAATCATCATATACTTCCTCAGTCCTGCGTGTGTTTGACAGCAGAAATTTTATCCTTTTATTTAAAGGATAAATGGAAAAGGGCAGGGATTTTGAACCTGATTTTTACTTGAAGGATTTTTATGCGCTTTGCGTAGCTAAGTTAGGCAGACCCCAGTGCCTTGCAGGTCAGCAACAGAAAGTTTTTGCAGTGGAACAGCTGTTGCATTTTACTATTGAAAAGTAGGACTGTAACTTGCAGTTACGTGATCGCTTCCACAAGTGTCAGGTGTTGCTGCTTTTTTGTACTGTCAAAATGAGGTAGCAGCACATTGCAAATACAGTCATTGGCCTGTGTGTTTTTTGACTTCCCATGGATGATAGCATGGGACTTCTTGGGGCCCCTACAAGCCTTTCAGCCTGAAATTTCTTTTTATTACTGTTGATTAAATGTAAGCTACCACTCAGCTCGGTTGGTGGTGTTGATGTTTCTTTTTTTWWAAAAAAATATTATTACTGTTATGGTTTAAATGCTATAAATTGACACCAGTGATGAAACTSATTAAGCAACAAGCAGGAAAGAAGTATGATTTGACCAAATATAAGTTTCACAGAGAATGCAATACTGATGTAAATAAATGCTGCTTTCCTAAACTGTGCAAATCTGTACCAGCCAAAAACAGCCCTCCTCTTATTCAGAGTTCATTCTTATGTTCAAATTCTGTTCTGTAAAACTCGAGAGCTTAAACACAAACTTGTAAGCATGCCTGTTAATACTTACATTTTTGTTGAAGGAGGATAAATTGATTATTTATGAATAACCCTAAGATCTATTTTCATATTTGCCTATCTAGCTAGGGCACAAGGAGGACAATCAAGGACAGCAGAAAGCTGGCATAAGGTATAATATTTACTTGCTATTTCTGCATCTTTGCATACTTCCTGTGAAATAATTTAATATTAATGTCATCAGGATATGCAGATATATTTCAAAATGCATAGCCAATTAGCAGTTATTGTATTTGATTTAATAGTAAGTCTGCTAGCTTTCCAAACAGATAGGAAAATCTGAGTCATGCCTGAAGCTGCTTTTTCCATTTGGTGCCAAGAAGAATTTAATAGCAAAATAAGAAAAATGGAAAGGATTCTGGAAAAGCCAGTGAAGTTAAAAGAAAAAAAAATGTGCAGCAGTGACTGCCTTTAATAATATTATAGGCTACATTAAACTTTTAGCGTAGGGTAGAAGAACAGCAGAAAACTTTAAAAGAAAAGGGAGAAGAAAAACCTTGGGGCTCAAGACCTCAAATGACCCAATGGGTTTTAAAATATTATGAGCGGCTGAAGAAATTTTCTGTGGTATTGAGATAAGAGAAGTTTAGAATATTATCAGAAGATCTGTGGTTGTTTTAAACAGCAACACAATATATTAACACTTTAATATCAACTGCTTATATTTGTGAGAATATATAATGCACTCAATATACTCTAGATTATTGTTTTTGAGTCCTTGCAAAACTCTATGTTGGTATAGTTACTTTTTATAGATCTTTTTGTTTATAAGGTCCTTGATAATATTGAAGTATTACAATCTGAAGGAAGTAAGCATATTGAGCAAAATCATGGCTTTTTTTGTGTTCTGCTTTATTGAAGCTGCTATTAGAATCTAATCTGGTTAGATTAATGAGATGACCACAAGGAAAAATTAATGAGCTATTGCTAGTTCTGCCATTTTCTAAATTCCTCCACATTTCCTTCATTTCCATAAGAAAACACCTAAATGCCAATAAAGGTATCTATCTGAATAACAGAACAAACTTAAAAAGAATGCTTTTATTATTATTATTATTATTATTATTATTATATACTTGCTTTACATGTCACAGATCCACAACTGGTACTGAGAGAACAGGAACTAGACCTGCATACTCTCTCCTCCTGTTATATGCACCTACACAGCTATATTTGAGGCAGTTTCTTATTTCATCCCTTGATCTATGCTCCTATTTTTCTCCCTCTTTTACCACCCATGTAATACACAACCAACACTAGAGTTGTATTTTCAGACCTGTTCAAGAAATACTGACTCTCTTTTGTACATTATTATAGCTTAGAATGACCTCTGAGAGTGGTCACTTGACGGATCCTGCCCACTGGTAACGAGGCAGGCAATGTGATTGTGTTCTAGCTGACAGGAAAGTGGATTTCTTTTGATAATATGACAAACCATCGCTCTTTTAAACCAGCTACAAGAGAGTGGATTTWTTTCTTTTATGTATTCGTTTTTACCTTAGTTTGCCACTGTTTAAATTAGTCATCTTCGTTTGAAAAGGTAAGTAGGTTTTCTTCATAAATAATTTTAAAATTTCTTTCTCATGACCTGGAAGAGGGCTAGCAGAAACTGAATTCATTAAATAAAAGCCCTCTCTGCTGGATCATAATGAGAATGTCAATAAATCTTCATTTTTGTGTGCAGTCTGCTTTCTAAGTGAATAATCATGTGTCCTTTGCCCTCTTGGTTTAGCACAGCAAAAAAAAATGAATTCTTGTTGAGGAAAAATAATGTAATTGCCCTTAAAATACAAACAATATTGTTTATGACATTCAGTAAATGACATTACATAGTGGCTGACTTCTAGGAATGGAAGTTGATGCTTTTTTTGCAGTATGYTGGTCACATAATGACTTTTTTTTTGGCAGGTAGATCATATTATAGCAAATACTGTTCTCGATGGACTGAATTAAACCATACTATTCCTTGTTGTTATATTTTTGCAGTAGCCTAAAGTCAGCGCTTTATGATTAGTAGTAGTGATTAGAAAGTTTTTTGCATAACGTGGTAATACTCCTTAAAAGTTTTAGTTTCTCTTGTGGTTAAAAAATGATGATCGTGTGGCTAAACAAATGTCCATAAAGGACCTGCCTTGAACTTGTGCAGACTAGTGTGTATTGTAAGGCTGCAAGGTGCTGAAATGTTAATTGCTAATAAACCCTGAAYAGTAGAAGACCCTTAGCTCTGAACTATATCATTTCTCTTTATAATAATAAAATATTTCTGAGAAAAGGAAATAGYTCAGATTCAGGAGGGTTCTGTAACATGTACAGAGGGAACCGGCTTGGCTCTTGGAATGCCTCCTTGATGCCTCCTCCTGGTGTCCATAAAGAGTCAAGCAGGGGGAAGAAGGATGAGCTCCTCTTCATGTCATGAAGTGCATAGATATGATAACTTGTTTTGGAGAGGCTTGYATCTGATAGAGTCAAAACATACTGACTAATAATAACCATTCATCTCTGATTATTGATCCATATGGTTTGAAATAAATCCCTTGAGCTGTAATGAGTGAATGGAATAAGTTGGGAAGTGAAATGTTAGAGGTTTTTTCAGCCCTGGTGAAAGCATAAGGGCTTGGCATTTTGTTGGCTGTTTTTCTCTCCTCTGAGCTCTCATCTTAAACTTTCTAAGGATTGGTTTTGAAGTGTTCTGCATTATCATAGAAGGGTTGGTGCAGTCTATATGCAATTATTATTACCAGTTAATGTTTGATTCTACTACCCAGCACCTGCAATTTTCCCTGAATTAGGCGCTGTTGTCTGCCAGCTGGCATATTCTACTGCTCCTCTGTGGACAAAAGGTATATGCTGATAATTTGCAGTTCACAGGAGAGTTTGCTGTATGGTCTGCTTTTTTCTACTGTTTTAAAAAAATTGTAACTTTGTTGAAAATTACAACTGCTGCTGAACTGCTGAAAACAACTGCTGAAATTAATAAGCTGTTAGCTGTATATTGCTGGAAATTAGGTACAGTTAGTTTTTTTACATCAAAAAAATTAAATAGAAATTTTGAATGCAAGTAAATTGACACATCAAACTTGTTTGTTACTTGTTGGCTKTTAATTTGCTGCTGATCTAATTCTAATTTAAAAAAGTATTATTTTCAACAGATATAAGGCTTTCCTTCAAAGAAGATCTGGGAGTCTCTAAATAAGTGTTTTAGCTTGACAGTGAATCCTGAAAGAGCAGTTCTCTTCCTTTTTTTTTTTTTGAATTCTGTTTACTTTTTGAAATGTTACAAGCATTATATCTTTGAATTTAGCTTGATGTTTTCACAAATTTAAAATAATCCCGAAATAAAGCAGGAAGTTAATCTGTAATACACATGTTTATTTTCTAGTTTACAACGACTTTCTTAGGATTATTTATGTGTTGGAAGTCAATCTTGAATGACTGGATATTTGCCTTTGAAAAACTGCAGTCATTAGTATGTCATATCAGTGACTCACCTGTAAAAATGAAGTGTTTGAAAAATTGCAGGTGACTTTTTAGTTATTCTCTCACTGTAGGAATCTGTAGCATTTGCTTTTGATGCATATCATTAGTAAGACAAGTCTTATTTCAGTTACTAAAACATTCTTTCATATTCTTTACTAGTTGTTTTTGAATTACTGCAGTTTGTTCCTTCCATTACTCTGCTGTGACATTATTATGTGTAKATTGTTCTCCAAGTATGTACACCTGAATAATAGTAATATTAAAAACTAATAATTTCCTTAGTGTGCTGTAGGGTTTTAAAAAAACTTTAAACCTTGAAAATATAATGAAAATTATATTGAAAAAATATACTGATGCTTTAAAATTCTTTTGCTTATGCTTCAGTTATTGCTTTTATTAAAGTTTTAATTTCCAGAGATAGTGCTATGATAAAATTAAGTAAACATCTCTTGTTAGTGTCTGCAGAGCCACTGCAAGTTATTTGCCTCTTCCCCCTCATTTATTGCTGTGTACTTTCCATTATGAATATTTCTCCTAATATACACATACAGGGTAGCAAGACTGAATTAAAATAATTCATCTATATAATCAGTGAAAGTCTGCAGGGATGAAGATCATAAGTTAAGCACGACAATAAAAGAACAGCAGGTTAGAGCTTTTTTTCACCATAAAACCAATTTTGTTTCACTGATATTACAAGAGCAAGGATTCAAATGCACTTGTTGGGGGAGAAACTCTACTGTTATAAATTGCTGTATACTTTTAAAGTTGTCTAACTTATTTTATATTTTATAAAACTATAGTTTATATATTATATTTGATTAACTTATTTATTTTCAATATTTTTATATTTCTATCTTAAGCTTGTATTTTAACAYGTAATATATTAAGCCTATGAAACCAATTCAGGTTACCTAAAAAGGATGAGGGAAGTGTTGGAAGGCATCTGTAAAGCCCTTTATTGCAGTCCTAGGACTTGTAGTCCTGGAAAGCTGAATGTATTGTAACTTATCATTTTTGCATGTGTTATGTTCTTATCTGYTCTACTTGTTCTCTACTTGTTCAGATTTTCTTTGCACTTGAACAATTTTCTCTCAGGTACAAATTTAATATTTCTACTGTGTTAAGTTGATTTTTTTTTTCCTGCCTTTAGCGATTGTGGTACTTTTGTGCATTCATCTGGAATAGCTGTTGTTGTCTGGCCTTTTGGTCAGCAACGTAGAGTTGATATCTAAGATGTTCCTATTTGGAAGGACAAAATTAACCACAATGTTGTTGGTCACTGTACCTGTATTGCCAGATCTCGTTGTTTCTGTGCCGGTAGGAATCTGTGGGGGCGGGGGGGGGAAGTGGGACATGAACGTGGTTCAATGAAATCATGAATAAGAACATGCACATCTCTGCCTAATTTCCTTCCTTAGATTTTTTCCAAATGTTTTATAATAAAAACTTCATAATTGCAATAGAAAGTATGCTAGGTATTTTAATTTGTGGTTCATTTAAGTGATTCATGTCCCTCGTTATATCCAGGTATGACTTTGTCTAATTGACAAGATAAGGGATGGAATACAATTGAGATCCACTTTSCATCTTTTCTTCTGTCTATCCCCCAAACCATTGGATAAACCACCGCTTCCCCTTTGAGGGTTGGCAAAGGGCTCCAACTGATACTGTCTTCTTTGCAAGAAGTACTGTGGAGGATAATAAGTAATAATTCAACTTCTTGCATTAAAGAAATACTTAGGATTTGCATTGCATGGAATAATCTGTCAGCTGCCTCATTATGGTTAGAGATATGAGATCTCTGTCTATGTCTGTGAGATAACATAGAGATATGTTAGCTGCCTCATTGTGGGGGCTTATGAAAATGTTGAAGAGTGTGTTTCCAAAACAAATGTGTTTGAAAAGTGCTCGTTGCTCTGTGGGATACTAGTGACAAATGTAGGTGGCCTGTATGCGGTCCAGGGGTTCACAYAGTCTCAAGGAACAATTTTTGTCCCCAAAGAAAGGTTTCTTTCGTYAGTGTTGCTACAGAAAGCAACAAACACAATATGAAGATATATTGGAAACATATGACGAAATATATCTGATGCAGTTTGGCCAAAGAGGCATAAGTAAATATGTGATTGATTTTCTTTTTTTAACAGTGAAGAACTAAATTAGCTATGGTGAAAACTTAGTGTTTATCTTGGATTTCTTTTTTTTTTTTTTTTTTAACAACTTCCCTTTAAGTTTAATGTTCTCACCTGTTCCTTTTTGCAGAGAAGGCTGGTTTTCAGTGGCAGGAGCATTAGGGAGGTAAAGGAAATCAATCCGACCCAGCGAAGTAAAAAACTCGACTAGTGATTCAGTCCTTCTTTCCGGTGAGGCCTGCGCTGCAGGCAGAAGGGGAAGGGTCTGTTTCTGCGAGATCCCTGCTGCCAGTCTGCTGCTATTGCCATTAAGTTGAACTGAGAGATGCTCTTCAAAGCAGCTGCCCTATAGTGAGTGCCCAGCCGGGCTGGCTCTTTCGGGGAGCAGAGCCACGGGAAGCCGAGTATCGAGGCAGTGGGACAGGCCAGCGCTACCGCAGATCATGGTTCTTTGCGGCGCCGTGTTGGTGACCGTCTCTTAGCAGCGCCTGTCACGTGCGTGACGGGCACCGTGCCCCGGGCGGTGCCAGGGCYGCCCCACGGCCCAAACGCGCGGCAGCCAGAAGTGCCCGGCCGCGGAGCCGGCCCTCTCGTGCGCGGCTTCAGCCCCCAGCGAGACGGGGCTTCGCTGCTGACGTGCTGTGTTGTTATTTGTATCAATGTTAGCTGCAGCCTCTTACCCGGTAGTTATGGTTACTGCATCTCCTTAAATGTGGGAATTAATTTAGTTCAGGAAAAACATTTGGACCAGTTGATATCATGTTAAAAAAATATGATAAATCACTCTTTGTTAATCACTTCTCCACTTAAAGAGAAAAAAGGAGTTGGTACAAGCTGTACAGAGAAGTACTTCCAAATACGTGATTTTAGGGTGGATGTTATTCAGGAGAAATTAGATGTTTGGATGATGTTTCTTTGAGATACTTAGAAATTTCTTCATAAATTGGCTGGTTTATAAAGAAAACACACTCAGCTTGGCAAAGCGTTCCCCTAGACTATGAGTTCACCTCCTATTTACAAGCTTTTCCTGCTGCTGAAAACTAGGTCCAAGTGCTTGCTGCTGTTATTGCCTTTCAAAGGTGTTTTACTTCAGTATTATTCCTAGGGAACTTTGCAGAAATTTTGTTTCAGTCCCTGCTATAGTGTCTCAGATTCATTGGTTCTCAAATCATGGGCTGTTTTCTTTATCTCCTTGATTTGTTAAAACTGAGGATTCTGGCATACAATAATTATAAAAATACATGTTACATTTCACCATTACTGAGGGGCAGATTTAGGCCGAGTGTGTTTTGGAACCATTTCTATGGCAGACAGTTTGTTGATGAGCACTTACCACATGCATCTTCAGGCAGAATAACCACATGCCATAAGCTTCACTTTTTTTGGGAGAGTAATGAAATTGGTTGACTGCAGTGGGTCCTGTCTTCTGAGCTGATGCATCTGTCTCCCTTAGAGATGAATTGTGCAGGTACCATGAAAACTAATTCAGTAACATAGTCAGCTTTGGCACAGAACAAGTTAAATCTCTCTGAGAGGAAGCAGTGAAAGAAGCAGTGATGACTAGTATGTGTTTTAATGAGAGTAATCATTCTCARTGCTTATATAATGTTTAAGATGCAGCTCTCAAAACATGGTGTAAATACTGTTTTGCAGACGGTGAGGCTGAAGCGCAGAACCGCTGTGATCAGCAATSGCAGCGCGTCGCTGCCACCCGAGCAGAGGGCCTGGCCGTGCTGAGGGGCCTCTGTAGCGCTCCATCGTGTCCCAGCRGAAGCAAATTCTCTCCATTTGCTTATCTACCCAAGAAGGAATTTGTGCGTTATAAAGAGGCCTTTTTTCCCTCATTCCCAACAGCCAAACTAGTTCTATTCATTTTTTCCTCTGGCTGCTCCTGGCAGACATATTCTCTTCAGGAGTGTGCTCTGAACAGGCAAGTAGAGCCAAGTCTTTTGTAGACCTTCTCTCCATTTGTCTGAATTTTATGCTTTAGTCTTGAACGTTGGAAWAACTTGCTTTGTTTTTCCTCTTGCTTTGAACAAGAGATATACCAGAGACACCTCCTATACATTGCCATAGTACCACAGTTTTAGAGTGATCAAGGTTAACAGTAGTTCAGGGTCTGGCTGAGTAAAGCAGAATGAGGAAATGGTGGGAGAAATAACATAAACTTGGAAATCCTTGTGTAGAGAACTTGGGGGACTTCATAATAATTTAAGGCTGTGGCACTGAACAACTCTTATATCATATGTAGGTCAAAATTATGAATTAAAAATGTTTTTTATAAGATAACTAAGTTAAAAATAACAAGACACTTCTATACCAGACCAGTTTGTTAATGCCAGAAACTTCTTGTTTTACTTCTAGCTTGAATGGTGCAAGCTTAAAAATAGACAGATGTACATGAACTCTTGGAAAAATTTAAGGCRGACTAGCATCAATCACCTTCAGATAAATTCTGGCTTAAGTAAAGTGGGATGTTTTTATACCCAGATCGTTAAGGTGCTTTGGAGGAAAAAATCATAGAATCATTATGGCTGGAAAAGATCTTTAAGATCAAGTTCAACTATAAACCCACTAGCACCATGCCTATTAAAGGATGTCCCTAGCAAATTGATTTGGTTGTTATCAGAACTCTAGAAAAGTTTCTCATATATATTTTTTTAAGTATGAATGTAAAATATTACTACTTTATTCATTTTAAGGCTTTTTGTTTGAGTTGTTACCTGAAGCAGGTAGAAATGTCAGCCTCTTGCAGGAACGCTGTTGTGGTATTAGTAGCCCTACGGATGGTTAATTTTAGCTTTTTCTAGTATGCTCTTATTTTGAAGCTGCAGTTGAGATGCCAGCTGCTTTTGGCAGAGCCAACCATTACCTCCTATTCCTTATTTTCATTTTTTTCACTCTTTGAATGTCTCTTCTGTTAAMGAAAAGAATGAGAGTAATCAGCACTGAGTTTCAAACATGGTCCTTTGTGTAGTCTGCTTAAGCACCACTTATTCCCTAATGTCTTGTTTGTTTACAGAATAGCTTGGATGGAAATAGCATTCCAATGGCAATAGTTTATTCTGAATGCAAGGGTAAAATAGTATTTCCCTCTTGTGATGAAGGAGGGTCCCAATGTGCAGGCTGGCACTTGCTTCTGGAGCCTCTTCTGACCTGAGCGATCCCCAGTCACAGATTTTGGCTGTGCACGAGCCACCTGATGGACTTGGGCAATGGTGTGCTGGGATGCAGGGCCACCTCTTCGGGCTGCTGTGTTCATCAGCCATCCTCACAAGTTACTTTATTTGAAAGACATTTTCAGAAGTAATTAATTGTAATATGTTTAAAGCAATTTCAAAATAGCGTAAGATTTTGTTAAAATTGCTCCAGGAAGTTATTTGTAAAGGGGATACAATTTTCTATTTTTGCAGTCAATGAAGTGGCAGAATGCTGTAGTTAATAAATGTGCGTAGCTAGCTGAGCAGTTCACGTGCTCCTCTGCTAAAAGTGAGGTGGTACTTCTTGCGCACGGTTGTCTTTATTATTTTCTGTTTATAACAAGTCTGTGTTGGTACTTTATGGCTGAACAATGTGGGTTTTCGAGGCGTAACCCTGGTCTAATCTCAGTGCTCCATACCCTGGGGAGCCTGTTTTCAACCAGCCCTGCAGGCRTTGCGGCTGTAGAGGAGGTGATAAAATGCCAATACATTATGTTGATGCTGCCACCAAACTGGTGCCCATGAGATCCAGGCTCTAGTGAGGACGACTCAATCAGGATTAACACAAAGCTGGACAAGCTGGRACTGTGCTGCCTGACTGCTGCAGTGTCAGAGGTGTGAAGAGAGAGACCCAGAAAGGAAATTGGTATGATACTAGTACACAAGGGTGAAGGTTAGAGTCCCTATTTCATTACACAAGAAATCTCTAATAGTGTAGAAAATGCGAAAAGAGGAATTTTCATATTAGCTGTTACTACGCACACCTACCTGCAATTTTCTTTTTGCCTTAGGGGTAAATCACTTCATGTTTTTAAAAAAGTGTGTTTTTAATTATGTCAAAAATTACTGTGAGTGACTAGGCTATGGATAACTTGTGAAATTAAAGTGCTTTTTTCCTTTTTTTTAATTCTTCCTGATGGACTATATTTCACTCCTAATAGTCTTTCATCAGTTTTATTCTGGCTGCTATATTGAAAAGTGAAAAGTGTTGGCAGCACTTAAGGTATTTGGCCAAATGATGTGAGAGGATGTTTGGAGGCCACTTACGGTTGCGCTAATAACTGACTGCTTTACCTTCAGTTTTGTTTTGGCAGATGGCCTTTTGCCTAATTTCAAAGGTAAAGTTTATTAAAATTATGTAAGAGCTTCTGCTTATGAAGGGAGATGAATCATACTGGCTTCAAAGAAATGGAGAAAAGAGGTTTTATGTCATCTGCCTTTTCAGTTTTCCTTATGTTTAAGGAAGTGGGAGCTTTCATCTGTCTTGGTGTTTCTTGTATGTGGCATCTGATCCAAAGCTAATCAAAGTTATTTTAATGTCTGCTGCAGACCCACTGAAACTTGGTTGTACTAACTGCTAGCAAGGAAAGGGGAGGATTTTATCYGAGCATTGCCTCTGCCAGGCTCCTTTGGGAGCACTCGCAGCTGAAACACGGAGTTGTCCAACAGTTCAGTGGGTGATTAGCCCATTAATAGTGGAATAATTCTTGAGGAGTGTATCTAAAATAAGACTAAATGATCCATATACTGTTTCTCATCTGTGAACTGTACAAAGTAGGTGTCTTCAGCAAACAGACTTTTTGCTTAGAACAAAGGAAGAAGAAAGCATGGCGAGCTCTCCACCTTTGCACTGAAGTACAAGAAGCATAAACTTCTTTTCCTGGACTACACTTGTCATTTGATTTCTCTGCTTGCTGTCCAAGTCCGCACTGGATTTTTGTGCTAGTTTATGACAAATGACTGTATGAACAGCAGTAAGTAGAGAGGGCAAGATAATAAAGCTCAGGTTTATAAAAGCTTGTCATGACAGCAGAAGTGAAGTCTTGCAGTTGAAAAGCCAACTATGAGTCCCTCCAGCACAAGTGACCCTTCCAGACTGTCAGTACCAACTGTAAGATTAGTCTTTATTTTGCCCAGGGGATGGACACATTGATTGTGTTCCACAAGCTGCTCCTAGGAGTACCGCAATGCATTGCAAGCAGAAGACACAGGAAAGGTTTCTTCTGGAAAGGGAGAAAACTGATAAAAACCTCTGCTAGGAAAGATCTGCTATTCAAAATCTGCTGTTCAGATCTGCTATCTGCTATTCTGTGATTCTGCATTTGATGTCAGGCTGTGTTGCTGACGAGTTGAACTAGATCAGACCCAATAYTGGAATGATTAGTCTGTTAGTACTTAGCTCTGAGTTACCTCAGCCTGTCCTAGGGTGACATTTGAATCAGTTCTTCATAGCTCCACTGTTCCATGTTAATGATTGCTGGGTCTCCATGTGACTAGGAAGGCTGAGATAGGATATAGACKGTGTGTAAAGTAGGTTGGTAGAATTGCTCTTGGATGACACTTACTGGCATTTTGAGTTTGAATGCTTCCTGCTTCCTGTTTTTCTGGATGCTAAATTTGCTCTCCCCTTGAAGTGTATATCCTACCATTTGAAAACATCAAGCTGTTATTTTTAAAATTTTGCATAAATATTCTTTACACAAAAAGATATCAGAGCATAGGGAAAGTCGAAATAGAGTACACAAAACTGAACAGGTAGTAGGAAATGAATATTGTAACATATAGAGGGAAATGATTATTTTTTCCAAAGGGGCCTATTTTTTAAATAATTCCTTTAAAAAAAAAATGCAGTATTACTCAATAGGTGAATACCCTTGCAGTAAATAGTGTGACTAATTTGAATTGAACTCTAGATCAGAAAAATTCACGGTGTATTTAAAAAAAAAGAGTGATGAGGGAAATACTGCTGTACTTCTCATAAATCAGGATTGCTTTTCTGCTCCATAGCTGGATGGGACAGCCTAGTCCTTGTGACTATTCTCTGTCAAAAGCCTTTGTATAATCCTGTTAAACAAAAAAAAMCCTTAATCTGCGCAGATTATAGAACAGAATCACACGGAGCTGACTGAGCATGGTCTGTAAGGGGGCTTGTTCCATCCCTGTAGAAGGGATTTGTGAGCCAGGCAATGTCAGTAGAACTTCTTTCTCTTTCAAAAGGAACTCTTCTTCAATAATGGTCATTTCAGTAGTTGACTTTTCTAGCAGTAATATTGAAATAGCTATTTTCTTAAACCTTCTGTAATGATGCTGTGTCCACATATAGTTGTTCCACAGCCTCTCTTGTGTCTTTTCTGTGTCTCAGCTAGTGTGAGTCCACAAATTTTGCCTGGAAGCCTTTACAGTGGAAGTGGCAGCATAATAAACACCATAGGTGTTCAGTACCTGAAAATGCAGGGTTATAGTACTARCATCTTGCTCGTTTTGCGCGGCTCTAGAAATATGAAGTTGTGGAATCACAGTCTATGAAATGTTTATAAAAGCTGTAGGAAGAATCAAGGTCAGTCCTAGAATCTTTAAAAGTCATTTGTCTAGTTTGCGCTCCTGCTTTGTGGGAGTTACCCACCTGTGCTGCATGCGATGAGGGTGGGTGGCCTCATGGAMGGTACTGGGCACACTGGTGAGAACCCTTTCCCAAATGACTGTGTTATGGTAGTAATTCTTATGCTCGTTGGTGGTGACTGGGTGGGGACTGAAGAGTGTGTGTGTGATCTCGAAAAAGTGACAGGCTTTCTGTTCACTGGGAAGGATGAAAAGAATGGTGCTGAAAACATTTTCTAGTGCAAATAGCAGCTTTTTCTCTCTCTGCTTTCAGGGAAAAGAGGGAGCATTTGCTGTATTTTGCAAGTTGAGCAAACAGTATTTGATTATATTGCCTAAGCAGGCAGCGACAGAACATTTGTAGGCATTTGCTAGTCTTGAAGAAAAATATTCTTTCTTTGAAATCTTCCTTTAGGCTAACAACTCCTCTTCTTGCACAAAGCAATCTTAACCTTCGCTGTTGCCAGTAGAGAACAAATTGTTCTGGCTAGAAGGAGACAGGCACGGCTGGCTCTGTGTCTGTTCACACAGCCACGGCCACTAGATCAGCGGTGGAAGAGCAAGGCAAGGTGAGAGGGATCTGCAGTGACATTTTACAAGTACCTTGTTATGTGCATCCTAAGCTTAATTTTCTTCTGCCCTATCTATGGTCTCCCAATATCTGACAGCTGTCACACCTTGCTTGCTCTGCCTTGATAGCGTGAGGTAATGCAAGAAGGTCTGGGTAGCACATCATTCGGAGCCAGCAGCCTTTCCTGTGCTCATCCACCCTGGATGGACATCTTTGGAGCTTGAKGTCAAAACAGCTGATAAGCAGCAGCTTGAGATGGACTCCAGTTAGGGTCTCCATTTAATTGGTGTTTTCCTCTAACACCACATGGGCTGAATGATGATGTATAAACCACCGGACATGTTTTCTTAYTCGATCTTCACCAAGATTAGGGATGGTATCATCTTTTTTATAATTATTTTTCAGCACTGTGTTCCTAGTTTTAAGAAAGACATTTTAACTGCCCAAACTACTTCATCTGAAACTAGCAGGATCACTTCTTCGCATCTATGACCTTGTTCTCCTGAGATCTTCTCTTAATCCTTTTTTTTCTCTTTTTTTTCCCCTCCCATCAGGCAGTCAGATATACCTGGTCAATTCATTCTCCCAAGTGACTGCTCGCTTTCAGAAGAGATGGAGAAACGCTAAATGCTGAATAGTGTGAGAAAGTCAGCATTTGTTCTTTGCTCCGTCCTTTCCTCAAACACTTTAGTGGTTCTGTTTTCATTTTTAATTTGCTGTTTATGCGAACTAAATCTTGGGACTTTCGCTATGTTTTCTATTAATATCAAAACATTTTGTTAGCAATGTTGTTCCAGATAAGCTTTTCTGTTTTAATTTCTCGTGCTTGCTATTTTCTGGAAAAAAATTCTTGTAGATGTAACTTTACTGTTTATTTTCATGGCATAAGAGGAAGAATTTTGGATGCTTTTTATTTATTGAGGTGTCCTTGAGAAGACAAGTTGTATCTGTAACAGACTTGACCTTGTCTYTGTACTCTGATAATTAGGAAACCTTATTCAAAGCTGGTCGTGATCTTCATTCTCTGGAGATTTGAATCTTTCAGATGCATGAAGCTCATTTCAGAGTAATTAAATTCATAAAGATTTTTCTGAACATATGGCGGAATTGCATCTTTTTAATTTGAGTTGTGCTCTTGACTGTGAACCTTCCRTGACTCCAGACTTGCAGGAGTTACAGAGTTGGGAGATGGATGGTGTTGCTGCTGCCCTGGTCGCAGCACCTGCTTGCAGCGTGAGGGAGTCCCATGGTCGGGGAGGTCAGTGGTCCCCATGTGCAGAGGCTGCGATGCAACTGGCCGGGAGGAAACCAGCTGGTGAAGAGGCTTGCCTGGGAATCGCGCTGCGGGTCGAGGGCAGAAATGGAAGTTTGACTTGTTCTTCATGGCTCCAGCTAATTTTCTACCTACCAAACACTTCCCTGATTCTGACCTGCAGCTTTCTGGCCTCACCTGGACTGGTCCATGCCTCCAGATGGACCCAGCCATGTGCCCTGCATCTGTTCCGTGGGTGCCCCCTTGYCAGGCAGGGCACAGCACTGCCTGCCTCCCCGAGTCTTTGCTCGCCTTCCCGGCCAAGCAGCCTGCCCTTGCTGCTCCTTGAAACTGTCCTCTTTTTTTAGGTGATGGTCAGGTGGAGCCAGACAAAAACACCCTGCTGGAGGCAATTTTAAATATTTAGGAATTACCTTATGTTGTAATGCAAGGGATTTTTTTGTTGTTGTTTYTGTTTATAGCTCTCTTGCAATGCTCTGTGTGTCCTCCTTGTTCTTTAAAGCAGGTTTTTTCTAAAGCAGGTGTTTTCTCTGTTTCTACTGCCAGCCTCATCACAGCTTTGTGCTGGGAATCAGTCAGAAGGAAGGAACAGTGTAAGGATCTAAGGATAGATTAAGGGTTTGTCCTATTTCTACTGGCATGGGTTACCTCCTGATACTGCTTTAACAGTGTTTTGTCATGTAAAGGTGACCAAGAGTTTAAGCCAGGCCATGCCTATGTTAGATATTTTTTTTGAATGCCTCTGTTAAAGAGTAGCAGCAGTCAGAGATAGGCGTGTGAAGAGAGTGCGTAATTTTGTGGTATGAGTCGTGCATAGTATTCTTAAATTTCGCTGCTGTAATAAATCCTTTTAAAATCTTGCTTGAATATAGGATTTTGTGTTAGAGGGAAAAGCAGTATCTAATTTRGAAAACAAAAGGTGATGAAAGAGCTGCTTCTGCAGAGAAACTGGGGCATACTAATCGACATGCATAAGTTTTCTACATGAGCTGTATAAAGGATTTTCCACTTTCTGAACTGTCAGTTGGATCCACGCAGGAGCATTTTGGCAGTCTCCTCCTGTAGAGTTTGTCATATGTCTCTGTGATGACTTGTAACTCTATGGAGGGAGGAAAGGATGAGTGAGGAGGAACTAAGGAATGTTAATTTAAAAATATGCTCAATATATGTCATTTAGACGTGTTGCACCTTGCAAAGAAGCTGATGCCTTTTAAGTAGGGATCCTGCAAGGCAGTGTGGGTGGCACTGGAGACACTGCCGGCTCTGTAGGAGTGCACTTGCGAGGCAGAATCTCCCCTGATTTGTAATTGTTCTCATGAAAACGGAGGAAAAAAGAAAAGAGAAAAARAAATCTCTTCAGATAGGAACTGAGTTTATTATCTGGGGCACCTGTTTCCTGATGCTTCTGAGCAGATTGCCCTGGAGAATAGAATACTCGGTGAAAAGCTGCCTAGATGGGATGTGGTGAGATGTGGTCAAGGAGGGCAAAGCTCTTCTTGGGTTACCTAAGCTCCAGTGAAACCCCATCAAGAAAAGAGCATGTATTTGTATGGAGGTTTCTGTTAGCTGAGACTCTTGATTTACGCTCTAAACAGCGTTGGTTACTGGTTCTGTTTCTGACACGAGCAAGACTGGCTGGAAGCGCAGAGGAGCGGCTGAGCTCTCCCTCCTCTGTGTGGCTGCTCTGTTTCAGGACGTTTGGGAATTTTGCTGTCTAGAATAACTGCAGTGCCCCCTTCCAGGGAACTGTTAGTGCTACTTCAGATAACACTAAGGCATGAAGACCAGCTAAGACAAACAGGTTTATAGAGGAAACGATCCCGTAGGATTTCTTCTCCTCAGTTCCACTGAAGCAAAGGAGCATTTTGATTTCCAGCAGATTAATGTAATTATCAAGCTTGCTCAAAGAGTCAGGAGCATTTAGAAATTCTGGCTTCTGTTCCATGTGCTGCTATCAGGCTTTAGAAGAGCCCTGTAGCCTTTGTGAGGTGCTGAATTGTTACTTAGGATGGATGTAAAATGATCCTCAAGTGTAGCAGACATGGAGGTCCAAAGAATGGGTTTTCTTGTGGTAGTTTTATYTCAGAGCAATGCATGGTGCTACAAGCAGAAGAAAGAATAATACAGCTGCTTTAAAATAAAAAAGGTTACTCAGGAATAGCCTTGAGCCTGCTTCTCTGGACTCTACACACTCAGAAAGTTCAGGATCGAAATAGGTAACTTCATTTGTTTTATTTTCTAAACTCCTGCATGGTAATCAAACAGTGTGTGAAGTCACTTGTTGGCAGTATACCTGCCCAATACAGCTTGAGGTTGATACTGAAGTAATTGTAACTGTTTTTGTTATGTGAATCTCTTATACATGAGTATACAAACATTATAAAGCAATGAAACTTYGAGCATTGCTTTTATCTTGCAAAGTGAGCAAATACTGATTGAAGGAAATCAGCTGCTTTGACAAGCTGGTAAAAGGCTTCATAGTCTTAATGAGCCATCATTCTCTGACCAGTTTTCTCGGAAATATGTATGTGTTTCCAATCGGCAGAGGATGACTCTGAGGTCATTTGTAACTTCATATGACATACACAAATTTCTCCACCTAATCTATTTAATAATTATGTGGGCATATATTGTTCTGTTTTTAAAACAYGATTTTTGCTTCTAGAATGCAGTCTGGCCTCATTCAAGCTTTACTTGTGTCTCTGCAGTGATTGATATTAGATATRTTAAAATACTTCGGAATAGCATAATACAACAAATACGAGTATGTCTCATCTTATACAGTACTTGTGCTCTTCATGTTTTTGTCTGCKTTTTACCAGGTAATATTGTATCTCTGTATAATAGTTTAATACATTGAGCGGAAGACTGAGGAATGCATCTTAAAATTAGAAACAGCCTGYTGCACTAAGTTTCTGAAAAGGTTGTTCAGAAGATACCACCAGTATCATAAAAGTGTATCTCAGCACGGGGATGAGCTGCTGCTTTTCCATTTACTTCAGTTACGATTTTCAGCAGCCAAAGACTTTCTGAAGTATTTGAGAAAATACAGGCTCCTSTTAAAGAGGCAAAAAGGAATCTAATAGATGCCAAATTAATTTGCTATTTCACATTATTTTTGTTTATATTCCTGTAGAGTATTTTCAGTTTTTCAGTGCTTTCCAGACAGATGTAAAACTCAATTGTTCCCAGAAAAGATGAGAACTACAGAGGTTAAATTCTTATTTTCTGTGTTCTGAGGGGAGCCAGTGACAGGAATAGAAACAAAAATCTTTGAGTCTTAATCATGTGCTTTCTCAAAGCATACATCCCATWAGATAAAAGTGGAGTGTTGTGTTGTCTGTGCTTTAGTCAAGAATGTGTGCAACTTTTTTAGGGTGTCWCCAGCTTCTCTGGGTCTGTACTGCAGTATCTTTCCAGTGCATCTGTTCTTACACCACTGATGTCCAAGGAATGTTGTGTATCATGGGAGGAGGAAAAAAAAAAAAMCAAAACAAACAAAGATTGTTAATGGAACCAATTTTTTGTGAAATAGCATTGTCTTTACCAATCTACCAAGAAAAATGTTTTAAGGTAGCTTCAGTCCTAAAGAAACTAAATGCCATTTCTTCATATACTTTGCTCCCTCTGTTTAGCACTGGTCTTGGGAGCTTCTTATTGGAACAATTGGTTTTATTCTAATGAAGATGATTATCTTGTATTTTGAGTGAAGCAATGGAAAGCCAGTCAAGAGCAAAAATGAATAGTAAGAGATTTTATATAAGAAAGTAGAGAAGGAGTAGCTGCAGTCTTGCTTTTCTTAGACAAAAGCATAAATCTGAGCTGGAGTCTTACAATATGTCACTCGTTTAACAAACACCTTGCTTTGTCACGCATCCTGTCAGACTAATAAAGATCTAAGCTCCAAGAAGGTTCTCTCAGTATATAAGAAACAAATTTAACAGGATTGCAATTTCCATTCTTTCAACACATTCTGCCTAGATGAGTGTAGCTCTTCAGCATGGATCTTTAGGGATTATATTATTTCAAGTGTAGCTTTACTCAGCACCTTTGAGACTACTGCTGTGAAATCAAGTACCTGTAGRAAGAAATCAGTCTTCTAATCACATTTTTCTTGCCTCTTAACTTTACACTTTTTGGATCAAAGTTTTTAGAAATCTTTATCCTCTATGAAGTTGTATTGTGGCTACAAATACTGTGTAGGGAGGTGGGCTTTCAAGTCTGCACAAGCTGATGATAAATCTGCTCTGAAAAATGTGTGTGCTAGAGCCACTTAGGAGGGTTTAGGAGTGGCCTTGTCTCTCTAGATGAAGATACGTGACAGAAAATGAATGCTGTGAGAAGGATGTAAATGTAAGAAAGCTTATGTTTAATTGGTACACTGTTTTATGGAATAATTACAACATAATTAAGAGATTTGCCCTCTATCAGCAGATTACTTGCAAACAAATACTGAAGCCAACTTGAACTAATGTCAGAAGTGATCATCAAGTACCAACTGCCATTGGAGATGGTGTCCTAATCATGAAGTACTATTCTTGAAATAGGCTACTAAGAAGCTAACTAATAAGGCATATATGGGTTTTTACAGTGCACATCTATTAATTCCAAGTTTATTGTAAAACATGCCCCTCCTTCCCCTTAGGGCACATGGCAATGGCCAAGTAGCATAGTCTCTGCTGAGGGTGTTTCTGCAGTGTTTACAGCTGTTCATTGGAACAGACTGTAATGTTGGCATAACTAGAGCACGTAACATCTTGCGAAGGACTGCTGCTTTTGTAATAAGCACAGTCAAGTATTCCAGCCTTGGATAGGTTTGGATAGTCTTCACTTAAAAGATGAAATAAGTAACCAATTCTTTCTATGCTTATTTACACCGGATTTAAACATTAAGGATTAACTCGGCCATAATTTATAGATGACTGCTGCCTTTAGCTTTTGTCTAAGGAAGCCAGGAAGGAGTTGCTCTTGTGTCATTGCAATGGCAAAGGAAATTGGAACTTTTAATTCTCATAGACTGAAATGACAGTTCATCAAGCGATCACTTTCACATTAGGAACTTTCTTGGGTTTAAATTAAGGACTTAAAAACAGCAATGGAAAGCCTGTCCTGCCAAGGCTTTCAACATGCTTCTCAATTTCAGGAACATCCAAACAAAAAAATTCAGTGGGAAAACTGCGGAGGAAAGTGGTTTTTATCTGAAGAGATTCCTGTTGGTGGGAGGCTGAGTACAAAACAAAACAAAAAACAAAAAAACAACAACAACAAAAAAAAAACCAATAGAAAAAAACCGGAACAGCCCTTGTCCTGCTTTCTGACACATTCTTTTAATAGAAATTACCCCAGTTTGAATGTTAGCAATTTTCTGCCGTGTGTTTTGGATAATTGTGTGAATATCCTTGCACAGCAGTTTATTGGCACCTAACAAATTCCTAGGAAGCTTCCCAAGAAAGATCCATTTTGGCCTAAGAAGTAGTTGTGTTGAGGAAATCGCCTTTGTTCTGTGGACCATTGTTTTCACTTTGTCTTCTTATACCTGAAGTGTTCCCACCTTAACCTGCTGTAAAGCCAAATACCATAACTTCTCCAGTTGGTAACTGGTTAAGCTTTTTAAGGACCACTTTTGATATCTATATTTTTTTTTTTAGGAGAGCATAATCCAAATTTAAAAAAAAAGAAAAGTCTGAGCAATATTCTGACTCTGTTGTTATTCTATTGGTGCAACAGTGTTAATTGGAAATGAATCGGCCATGGTGGGTAGGCTTGTCAATACCTGGTTTAATTATATCATCTTTGACCATGAAAGGAACACATTATGTAGAGCCTCTCGGATCTCTGAGGGACACCCATCTAGGGCGGTGAATGGCTGCTTGAAGTGATCCTTATAAATTATTGATTAATGAAACCTTTTTGGTTTTTTTGGGAGGTGGCGGGAGAGGGAGTGGAGTTAAGGAGCTATTTTTCAGTTTGTTTTTTATTGGTTTAGTTTATTAATTAGGGGGATTTTTAGTGTATTGGTTTTTGTTAATCATAACTTTCCTAGTTGATCCTATGTCTGTGTGAAAGTTACCTGAAAAGTTCTCCTGTCCTGTCATTAGTTTGTAGTACAGGTTTGGATGAACTATTTTTAATTATGAGCTGACCTCATTTTTAGCCAGGATAATGCTTTCTGTTTCTTCTAAGTCTGGGAGACTATGTCTTCAAGAGACTGTCATTGTAGGTGTGTTGTTGATTAAGAAGGAAGTTTGAATAACTCAGAATGTGTTGCATGTTAATCAAGGAATTGCCTGTGGTTTCCATTGGAAAGAAGTCTAAGATGATGCGTTTTTTCATAGTACACGATGTGTAGTTCTTGCTAAATCAGAGCATTTTAATATRTGATAAAGAGGGCTTCTAGAACTGCCCAGCTTTTATTTTGCCTGGTAGCTGATACTGCAAGGGCCATTTAGGTACTGATGAACCGGTGGTCAGACCTGTTGAGTTAACSTGAGCACAGCCGGCGCTCGCTGGGCTGCCGAGCCCTGCGGCTGCTCCGCACAGAGCCGGGCTGCGGAACCAAAGCGGCTCTTCCAGAGTCTGAACCAGCACAGCTGTCCCAGCAAGCTGCAGAGGTAGCCCAAAAAGGAAGGTGTTTGGATAAAAATACTTACAGACAAATTGAATTGTGCTGTGGTTATGGCAGCAGAAATGTAAACAGGTGGTCTTGCACTCTCAAACYGCATTGGAGTTTTGCGGTTGCACTGTATACGAGTAAGCAGAACAGAGTTCTGCAGAAGCTCTTGATTTGTGTTGGCCAGGCTAAGTCTTCAACATCCACCAGAAAGATTAATTTCCCARTGTTAATGGTGGATGTAGCTGTACATTTTCTTTTTGATAAGAGCTTTAATGCTAAACTTGTTTCACAGATTTCAAAGGTGTAACCTGAGTGTCCTTTCTCTTGATACAGTGTGTTAGCAGGTTATCAAGGRTTTATTTGCACTTTCCATTAAATAACTTCTGCTTGATATACTTGATACAATAATCTAGTGTGTATTTTATTTCCCAGGACATTTATTGTCTCTTCTACTTTTTAGATAAAGCTAGGATAGCTTTCATAAACCCAAAAGTTTCCAAAAATGCACATATTTAAATTCACCTCACAAGTTCTAAGCCAGAAGAATAAAGCAGAAAGGTTTTAGAAAACTTAAGTGAATGTACAGGAGTGTTATTGCTGCCTTCAAAGGGACTGGCAGAAAGATTTTAATGAGCAAGCATAGTTAAGATTTGTGTTTTATTGCCTAACTGTCTTTCAGCAGCAGATTTGACTCGAATAACTCCAAGTTGTATCCTAAATATATCAAGAAGAAGCATTAAATATGTAAACTAGAAATATAAATGTATTAAACACCTCATTTAAATTGTCAGCTCTGAACAGACTTTATCAGGATTCATTTATGATGCCTCCTTATGTCTAAAATGTTCTGTATTGAATCTTTCAATTCCTTGTACCATAGGCTTTTGTATKGTGACTTTGGAGTGCTTAGATTTGGCACTTCTTGAAGGTAATAAGGAATTGCTGCTGCTGCACAGGTTGGCAGGACTCGCTGGGGCTGGAAGTTTTAGCGTTCAACCTGGGTGTTTTTGCATAGCTAAACCTTGAGTTAGTGCCTTTCTGGAAGCACTTCTATAATGTGTGGTGTGTGTGTGTGTATATATATATATAATGTATATTTTGTGAGCAATAAACATATATAAACACTTATATAATATATTATAAAAGCATATGTAACTTATATATTCCAAGTTTTTGCTTCATAATTGCAGAAAAAAACAAGTTATGAAACTTTAGTTAATTTTTATTTTATCTTTTTCTTGGTGAAATCTATATTTCTAAAGATAGAGCTTTATTTTTTCTGCACTTCTGACAACAACCTGTGTACAACAACAATAGTTTGTAACTATCCAGAGAGTATTTATTGAAGTCTTTTTTTTTTCCTCCTGAATAATCCACTTTTCCTTAATGTGTTTTGCCTGACTAAAGACTCAATGGCCATGACACTGTGAACTGATTGGGAAACCTGCCTGAGAACTCCATAAAGGAAACTTTGTCTTGGGGAAGACTCTTCTGAGATCACTGAGGCTGAAGAGAATTAAAGAGATACAAGGTCCTGTGTAAGGTGTTCTAATCAGTCTAAACTGACTGATTAGAATTAGTTTCTGAGATTAGTTTTTTCCTAATGTGTGGGAGTGGGCTGCCAAACAAGACAAAGGATGCTTGCTAGTTAATGGCAGATTATTATTAATTTGCTTGGGCTTTTAAGTGCAACCTTTTCACTAGCAATTCAAGCAACAGAAGTTATATTTCAGCAGATACAGGTTTGTGTTGATTAGTTTGGGCATTTTGTCACTATAGACGTGAAGCAGACATTTACGTTTAAAATGAATGGCTGCCGTGCAGCTTCTGACGTACTGGTCTGTATGGTTAATGCTTCCTATTTGTGAACTGTTYATCATTTTACACTGTGTATTATTAGAAGATCATATTCATTTTTTAGTTGAGTAGATTGTTTTATCCAAACTGCCAGCTACCAGCTTTCATGTATTACTCTCGCATATTCTGCTACTTAGCATGTTTGCATCTTATTTACTAGGCCATATAAGTTTTCTTTGATTTTTATGCTTGTTGGAATGTTTGTCATCTGGCAAGAACCGATTTGTTTCTTTTCATGTTTGGGGGAATCTCATTTAAGTAGGAATTGAAATGTAAATGATTCCTTCTCAAAAAACAACAACAACAAAGGCAAAGCTATTACGTTTCTCTCCAACTTTTTACACAGTTTGAGGTGAGATAACACTTGGCCCATCAGGCATGATTTCACCGGAGCCTCAACTCTGAGTTCTGTTGAGCTCATCCCTCACACCCCTCTGCCTGGGCTCTAGGAAAAATTTTGTCCTCTTTAAACCCCTGTGTGTTTTCAGACCTTCCAAATGCTGATCCCACAGCAGACTAGGCACAACAAGCTTTCTTTCTGACTGTGTGTGCTCAGCTTGCCAAGAAAATTCTGCTCTTTAATTCTGCTAACTCCGGGATGAGCTTTTGGTGTTCGCAGCTTCTGCCTCGAGGCCCTGGTGAAGAACCCAACACTGCATCAAAAGGGGCTACACRACAAGCATTGACCCCTCACATGTCAACAGTGACACATGAACGGTGACCTGCCGAAAAACAGCAGGTTACTAAGAGCATGGCTAGACTCACTTTCCTTTCAAGAAGGGCCAGAATGAAATAACATCTGAGTTTTTTCTGTGTGACGTTTAGATTAATTTTAAGGCTAACTAGATTTTTTGATAAGTTTTAGGGAGCTGATCCAATCTCTTGAGTCCAAAATTACAGTCTAAACTGTATTCATTTCAGAAAGACTGTGCCTATTACTCTGTATTCATTTCAGAAACACAGACTGTGCCTATTACTCTGTGAGCTTAAAAAAAAAAAAGGCAAACAAACAGCTGCCAACAACCGTCATTCACACAAAAATGACTTAGAGCTGTATGAGACTCATATCCATTCCTGATACTTTACAGGCAGTATTTAGATACAAATAAAAAAAMCCCAAAGCCAGTAATAACCCTCAACTGTCAAAACACTGTGTGATGAATATTAAATGCTGGCTAGCTTGGGTAAAAACACCTAGCAGAAAACAATTATTTCATGCGTTTCCTTTTTATAACTCCCTAATTGCTGTAGCAATACTGTTTGCTTGAAATGACCATACAGAGAACATACTTTTAAAATACTCTACTATYATTTGCAAGAGCAATTATTTAAAAATTCTCTATGTTCAGAACATCAAAATTTCGATTGAAGAAAATATTTTAAAATTTCTTACAGGCTGATATTGCAGATTGTTGACACGTACAAAAAGCTACCTTACCTTAGCAGGCTTTCAAGGATGGACAACATCACAAATAACAACAACAAGAAACTGCAAATCATTCTCTTGCTTGTTTCAGGTATCCATTCCTTTAAGACCCATTACTCCAAAACTAATTTACATTGAAGATATTGGTTGCAAATTTTGATGCTGCCTTAAGCACAAGTCTTGCGTGTGACCACAGTGACCTGTCCCTGTTCYATCTCTAGTAGCTGTTAAGTGTTTCCCCATCTGCTAACCTTTACTTTATTCCCCGCCCAAAGGATCAAGGTGTTTCCAGCTCTAAGTTGCCAACATGCTTTGAAGGATGTTCTAACATATAGCTAACAAACAAGAAATGGCCCTACTCACTTGGAGATAAACGGTTTTGATCTGTTTGTAAAGGAAGGCTTTGTTTTGCTGGTATCCTTTGCGAAGGCCAAAGTTGCRGACTAAGGTAAGCTCTCTTCTTGTAACTATATATGTTTTTTCAGTGGGGAGCATGTGTTCTTCTAGCTGACCTAAAATTGTTTACCCAACATCTCAGTGTTCGCTTGTAATATAAGCTTGTGAAAGCTTGCAAGTCAGAAAGGATGGTGACCTCTCACAGCAAATAGGCACAACTGCTGAGGGCTCACAAAGGATTAGGAAGGGCCTTTTTCTCCACTAATCCCCTGCCCAATTTGGAATAAAATTTAGAATGCTCTAGTTGTATTTGATGTAACRACGTCTCCAACAGGAACTAATTGAAAATTGCAACCCAGAGCACAGAATTGCTGTTTTTCCAGCCTGCTGTGCTTGAGATGCTGTGAAGCTCACTATGGTGTATGACTGATTGATGTTAAATAGCTGAGAAAGGTCATTTGAACTCAGAGATGTCTAAAGTAGGGAGTTATTGCAAATAATTTGGTTACGGCAGTAGAGTGATGTGATGGATGAATAAGGGACAAATACTGCATGAGAGGTATCATACAACATGTAGCTTTGGATAGGGAACAATGTGCATTGCTTAGCAAGGTACATCTTGTCTCAATGTTACTTGTTCTTGAAATTAAAATGTGATAAATCTTACAAATAAGACTGGTATTGGGAAATTCTCAAAATCATTGACTGCTTTTCTGAATCAGTGTACAACTTCAATTTTTTTTAATAGTGGCGATGCATAAGAGCAGAGGTCTAGACAGAGTTCCAGTGCAACAAGGGAGAGATGATAAATGTGTTGAATATACTCTGTATTTTTCTGCTGTCTGGATTTTTGCCATTTGCATTGACTAGGCAAATAAGAGTTCATAAATAGTTATGTTTGTTTCTCGTAAACTACGTGAAGGTTTGCACGTTAGTATATACTAAATAAATCAAGAAGAACTTAGCTGTAATTCCAAGCACAAGCTCTCTGCACTCTGTGAATCTAAGAGCCATTTCAGCTGCTTTCCTTTCCAAAATCTTGACTTTATGTTGAGAGTAGTCATTTAAAGATGCTTGAGATAAGGTCCTCCTCATTTCCTGGCCATATTCTCTCCTAGGAGGTAAATTAAGCACTTTGGGGAAGCAATGAAATAGTTCATCTCATGTATATTTAAACATCTTCCTTGCCACGGTGGAGTTGTTTTCTCTATAGCCGTATATAGAGGTGTAAGAAGCTAAGCTGCTAGTTCAGCTGTGTGAACCTGGGAACTCTGAATCCTGCTGCTTTATCTTCATAAGCTCAATAAAGGCAAAAATAATTCATGGTAACAGTAGAAGAATAGCTTAGACTGCAACGTAGTTATAAATCCAAGAAATTAATATAGTTTCTGACATATTCCAGTGTGAAACCTATTCCTACTGGGTTCTGAGCAAGCACAGGTTTTTGTACATGAATGTGTGTGTGTACATATATATTTAGGTGCGTGTGTGTATATTTTACTTGTGAAAGGTACTGAGGAGTGCTTTTGCCTTTTAAAATTCTGCAGAAGTGGAAGCTTACAGCTCAGTCTATAGCAAAAGAGGTCCCCTCCTGAAATGAACTGTACTTTTTTGATTTTCATATTTAAATCTAGTTTTCTATTAAAAAATTAATCAAGAATAAAGACTCAGGGAAATTGAGAGGTTCAGCTCTCTTGACCTTGTCCATTCAAGGAAAAATTAGGAAAGAGAAAAGCAGCAAAGCCATTAAAGCAGAGACTTATAAAACAAACAAAAAAACTGTCTGAYGTTGCTAAGAGGGGGAGAAAAAGTGAAGTATCCTGTTTTTGTGCTTTGTCCTTTTTCATTTGTGCATGCAGTCTTGTACTACAATGTTGCTATCCAAATCAAAAGCCATCTTCCATCCTGGAAAATCTGACTGATACTCAAATTCTGTAGCAAGGGATAGAGGTCTTGACTCAAAAGCAAGTAGTAGCCCTTGTGGTGCTGTGAACTTTCAAACAATCAAGTGCAAGCAAAAATATTCACCTGAAGAAGTGGACTCATTGATATTCCTGTTTCTTCATAAAATGATTCATTTTTTTCTTCATTATAGAACTTCATCTTTCTTGGCAGAGAGGAATGAGGGGAGAAATGGGAGACTATTTTTCTTGAGAGCCACGTATTCCTATGTCAAGCTGTCTTGACATGTGGTTTGGGTAATGAATGATCAGCAAGCACCTAATTCCTCTTAAATTTCCTGTGGAAGTAGTAGTAATAGGTAATGCTTAAACACAGAAACTCAATTCTATTTATTTAATGTGTTAAATGGATCAGAGAGATTCAGTATGCCAAGATTTTTGTTTAGATATGGAACGGGAAAGTCTCACACGAGCAAAATCTGAAGATTTGTATGAAGCAAAAGTGAGAACTCCAAGTGTCTTGCAAAATATTAGTCCACAGCTAATGAAAATGAAGCTCAGAGGGTATTAAATAACAAGAAATACAAAATGTTGCAAAACARTTTTTAAAACCATATAAACAAACATGACATCTAGCAAGCTCTTAGAATATTTAATGTTTTTGGCAACTAAAATGCAGTGAATAGAAAGGAACAGTTTCTTTATAGGAAAAATTTCCTGTTTTTTTTTTTTTAAAAGAGAGTAACTTTTACTGCTGGTGCCTTTATATACTCAGTGCTTAGTGATGCCTATAAATATCCTTCATTTTTAAAAATTCAACCTTTCTGGAAGGCATTCTTTATATTTAACTTACGAAAATGGGGTAGAAATGACAATTTTCAAAGCTCAGTATGAAATACATTGTTAATATATTCATTTTTATAATTTATAGTTTTTTCTAAAAGTATCTCTTGCAAATTATATGTTTTTTTAAAATATTTGAAAATATATGCTAAAAGCACCATCCAGTAACATCTGTCTATTATTTGTGTTAAATGCAGGACTGTAGCAGTTTCCTACCTCTGTTAAAAATTATTCAACTTCACTATAATCAAGTTTTAACAATTAGTCCATGAATGGTAAAACTGATGCTGCCAAACATTTGCTTCCAAACATATTCTAAAATTCAGCTTTTTTAGGGGGGAGAAGAGGGGAGACAAACGCAAAACTCGTTGCGCGGTATATAACACCCAGACTAGATATTTAGCTCTTTGGGCCTGTCATGACAGGATACTTAATTTTGAAGTAGCAAGAACTTAATGAAATATTAATTACTGAATTGTTTTATTTGCTTTCTTTTCACCCCAAGGTCTCCTGTGGTTACCCTAAGGTGCTGGTGTTTGCTATCATATTCAAACATTAGCATAAAGCTATGGTAATGACATTTTTTGGCAGTACTACAGAGAACAAGTTTTTTTGAAAATATAACTCTTCAGGGTGACATCAGCTTCCAAAAAAGCTGCAGACGCATCTAAGTGAATGCAAAAATGTCTTGCTCATTTTTGCTGGTAAAACAATTTGGAAGAGTGTGTTGAGCGTGGGCAGATGCCAGGCTGCGGGTGACTGTGATGAGCCGGTAGACTGAGTTATTCAGTACGGAACCCAGCCATGGAGAAAGCAAGTCAACATTTCTTGCAAAGAATATAGAGGTTTAATTGCTTTCTCAGAATGCTGCTTTGAATGTTTCTATATTGGCATTTGTTTTTTTTTTCCCTTTAAATGTGTTCAATGATATCCTTTTAATAGTATATGTTACATACTGGAAATTAGACGGAATTTGCAGGCRTTCACTTAAAATTTTTATTACCTTCCTGATGGTTTAAGGGRAAAAAAATACTGCTTTGATGTATGGCCATATCATCTCCTGCTTAAATGCATGGAATTGACTGTGCTTCTTATTTATAATTTCTATTTCTATTATTATATTTCTCATAGTCTTTAAAGATTCAGATTTAGTTCTATATCCTACTGTTAAAAAAGGATGTTTTACTTCTCTTGCACTGTTCTTCTTCCTAGAGACTTTTAACCAGCATTTCAGTGGATCCTTTCAATTCCCGCTCTTGAAACTTGCTGCCCATTTCATCTCCTCAACGATAATTTATAGGCTAGTGGTACTGTTTTAATATAACTTGTGGTAGGACGATGTCTAGACTGATGAAACTAAGTACATGTATTTGTGGGTCTTCTGCAGGACAGATTCTTTTTTTTGCCTTTTTCTCCTTTTAAATTTTTTAATAGTACACTTGGAGAAGGTAGAAGCTGTTTTTTTTCTTTAAAGATGCTAGGGATTGTTCTTACTGCTTTTGAACTTTTTTTCCAGACATTTCTCTTCAAAAGTATTGCCTTAGCTGATGCATTTTAGCCCAAGAATATGGGGCCCGCATGCATAATTGGTAGCAAGCTGAAGAGGAGGCTCTGTAAGTGCTCTTAGTCTGCCGAATCATTAACAATTTAATTTCAAAATTAAACTTTTAATTGGCATTCCACCCCTTGTTGGCGGCTCCTTTTGAAATCTGGCCAGTGATTGCATTTGAATTGCAAGAAACTTGAAAATGAGTCAGATAATCTGTGTGTTTTTTCAAATGTACACAACTGACAAATTTAGTCATCTTTGATATACCCATAAATATGAAAGTACCTCTGAACCTTTCTAATGAAGCTGAGTTTTCCAGAAGTCTTAAAATAACATGAAGCAATTTTTTTTTAATTAGAGTAATAAATTCTCAGATGTGAAGAGCTTACTCAAGTCATGAAAAAATAACAAGGGTTGTTTTTTCCCTAAATGAGCTATTGAAATGGTAGCATTAATGTCAGAACTGGAAATGTTTTATTCCTAACCTCATTATGGCTATTGACTGGTTGACACAGTGCTGATAGCTTTGATTTCAGGGATGGGTTGTTGGTTTAACAGCTGGCATACTTCTTAGGGTAGCCTCTCTTAAACAATATGAATGTCTTATCCAATTAAGAACTTTATTACTGTAGCTCATAAGCTCATAAATAAAATATTATGAAGAAATGATGCTACAGAAAGGCTTTATTAACATTATTTCAAAGGAAGATTTTTCTGATACTAATCCAATCAGCTTCAGAAATACATGAAAGAAGTGCCTTTTTCATTGTGTTGCGGTTTCAATGCAGGTAGATAAAATSCACGTGTTGCATGTGGATAGGCAGCGATTTTTCATTCATTTATTTTAGAAAACTTTGAACTTTGCTTTCATTCCTATTTGTTTTATCTGTCCATGTGTCTCTGTGTTTCCAAGTAACTGGACATCCTGAATTCAAAACCCTTTCCACCTTAAAATGAATTTAAAAGCGGTATATCTTCATCACATTGGAGATTAGCAGAAATGTGTGTTTTGATGATATTTAATTAGCTGAAAGATGAGTTAAGCCCATTTCCTCTAGTGGTTGTATTCTTCATTAAGTAGCTGCTGACATACACGTAAAATCTGTTTAGTGGCTTAAATCATAAGAACACATAGGAGAAAGTTCGCTCCCTTCTTCTATTGCATGGAAAGCTTGTAGGAGTGGCAGCTGAGTTTCAGATGGTAAAGCTTGTTCTCAGCTTTTACTGTTTTGGCACTACAGAACTGAAGGTGATCTTTCCTGAAACCCCCAATTGCCATTTCTGCGATTGCAGAGTCATCAGAAGCGTATCTGGAGGAATTGGTGGTGGTTTTACCTTGCTGCTCTTCAGCGCTGAGTACAGAGAAAGGTGAAATGTTGAAAGGTGAAGTGTTTCTAAACTGGGAAGACACCATTTAAAAGATCCCCATCAGAAACYGACAAGCCTTCTGCAACCTTTTCAGGATTTGTCTTTTAATGTTAAAACAGTTGGACGTGTTAATGGCTTTGTCGAATTGTGCCCTTTGGGTTAGGTAGCACAGCATTTTATAAAAGGGCTACTTTTGCTCAGTCCTCTGTCTGAATCAGAGCTTCAAAGCAGCACAGGTACTGAACGATCTTGTAATCTGAAACTCTCCTATATATATTATATATTATGCATATATCTCAGTACTATCTGCGTAATTTTTATATAGCCATCCAAAGCAAAGCRCCTTGTGAAACTTTGCCTCGTGATAGCACCAAAAGCCTTGTGAAAGCACCAAATAAACATAGCATTTGATGTAGTCACTCAATAGTGCAATTTTTCATCCTTGTCATGAGAATATGCTGGTTAATTGAAACAATTGTAATGCTTTTATTAATAGTCCTTTTTATGGATGGAGCATAATATTTTACCAATCAAGGTAAGTGCACATAAATCCTGGCCTATTTTTATGGATATCTTTTTTCTGCTTGTTCTTGTGCTATTTTGCATTCATGTAGTATGAGAAAAGTGATAAAAAGCGAAAAGTTAGTGGCTTTTGAAGTGGTCTGCAACCCTGTCCTKCTCTTTTATCTATGCCAAGAATTAGATGTTTCAGACAAGTGCAGTGCACCTACTGAATATCTGCCCATATTTCTAAATGATGATGAATAAATTCATGACCACACATGGTTATGCTAAAAGGTTCAAAAGAATAAGAAGTAATTCCTTGTTATCCTAAACTTTAACTGTCTCCTGTTTCAACTTTCTACGCTTTACAAAGCAGACTGAAGAAGGAAGCTGTTCTGCCTCTAACRTCCTATGGGTTGAGTGAATTCACATTGMAGATACTTTTTGTTCTGAAATGTTGGGCTCTGCTGTCTTTGCGAGACTGACTTGTGAGCTGCAGAAGAACTCATTTGTCTTTGTTTTAAGTATATGGTTATAGTATCTGACTGTTGAAACTATTTTGTTGTGTTTTTATTGTATGTGGAAGAGATTTGATTTGTATTTTAAGGTCTATGAATGTAATTTAGAGTATATTAAGAAGGGAGAGATTGTGGGGTATTGAATTTGCTAAAAATGATGTGGGTGGTAACTAAAGTAGTCTTCAGTGTGCATACAGAAAATTAATTGATTCTTTATATATCTTATATTCATTTATCCTGAGCTAAATACTTGAAATTGATAGTAGCAAAGGATCCCAAATATGCAAGACATTTTATTTCAAGCTGTACTTCCATAATACACAATTTCAGGGCGTTGCTCAATTGCCAAATAGAGAAAGCCAGATTTTTTTCATGYGCCTCTTTGTTTTTTATCTTTTACATTACAAAACATCTTTATGCAAATAAAAGCATATGCTTGCACATGTGTATATATGTATAAGACTTGTATATAGACTTGATCTGCTTTATTTGGTATTTTAATAGACAAGGTATTCAGCAATCCAGTAGATGTTAGAGTGGGACAGAGGAGTATAGGTTTCTGTGCCTTTTGCCTCCTTCACCTGTAAATGCCCRTATTCTTTCAGAAGATTTAGGAATAGCTGTATACTACATCTTAATATATACTTTTTTCAGTGTATCTACCGTGTTGAATATGATGGCAAATTAGAAGTCTTTCTCCTTTCTGTTTTCAATTAGCCTTTCAATGAAGGCTAACCCCCCAATGAGGGGTTTCTTCAGTTAGGGTCCTTTACTAGGTGTTTCACCAACTTTGTGGCCATGCTTAAATCCTTTAGGAGTCTTAAAAGATGCAGATTCTCCAGAGAATTTGCTTCTAGCATTTCTCTATCATTTCTAGATGCAATTCATTCTTCAAGAATGAATTGCAAACTTGTAGGCTATCTTAACATGGCCATGGCTATCTCCTCAAAACATGAGCACTTCCGTGTAGGTTTTTTGGTAGATATTATTCCTTAATGAGATCCATTTATTAAGCACTATGAAGATTTAGAAGTAATTCTGCCCTCCATATTAATGTATTGTTCTCCAAGTAAAAGTAGACCACTCATGTTTGGTTGATTGTTTAATAATTTCATTATCAAGAAAAATAATGGGAYTGACTTTGGCAACTTCTCTAATGACATTCTTTGACAGAAAGCCAATGTTACTTAGAATTAAATTTTTTTAATATACTTTATCAGCATTGAATGTCCCATTTGAAAGACAGTATGAATATCTACTAGACTGCCCTTTTAGATTTTGTATTTGTAAGGAAATGAGACTTATCTGTACTTAAAAAATAGAGTTTTATTATCATGAAAAAGCAGTTTCAGGATGTGGCTCTTTATGTAAGAATATTTAAAGAAAAACAATTCTATAAAAAAAAATTAATATCCTTTTTTTCAGAAATTAAATGGTCTATAACTGTCCATTTCCAAATGAAAACTAAGTAAAAGTTATAGCTGTAACTTTATTTCCTAAAAATGACTCCTAAAATGTGTTAGCTKGATTATTCTGTATTATTCAGAGTCTGATTCTGATCCTTACATTTTGCATTAGTTTCATTTTCATAACCATTTCAATGTAAACAATCTTTACTGACTTACTCCTCTTGCAGGGAAGCAGCTTTGATGGTATCAGCAACAGTTTTATTGTTGTTCAGTGAATATTTRAAGTAACTGCATAGCACACATGTACCTTGCCTTATTTATATCAGTAATAGCAAAGTATGTGTTACAGTAGTCATGAAAAAAAAATACAGAGTTGCTGTTTCTTCCTATAAAAATGCAGGCAGTCATGCAATTAATCTTCCGAAGTCTGTCAGTTGTTTAAGGATTTTTCTTAATGTTCCAGTAGCATATTCATTCCAATTTCTGGTAAACACTGTTTTTTTTAGGATTCTCAAAAATTTTGAAATCTCTAAATCTTTTCACCTGAAATCAACCAAAAGGAGGGATTAGACAGCATTTAAGTAAAAGTACTTCTAGTGAAGTCTTTCTTTCCCTATGTCTTTGCAGAATTCTCAGGAAACAGGTCTGATTCTACTGAATTTATGAAATCTTGATGCTGTTTTTCTTTAAATAGAGCMTTTTACTGAATACCAAGTACCATTCTTCTATCCTTTCAGAAAACAGGGGTTACCTTCTTTCCTAAGCTTCATTGACTTAAGTGAAGCTGTCAAATGACTCCACTCTGTTTATGTCAATAAAATTATATTTCAATAAAATTAGACTTCAAGACTTCCCCCAGGTACCCACAAAAAGTCAAATTTTCGTAAGACGAGGCAAACAGCATAAGATAGAGATTGCGTGTTTCTGATTCTGAAAGCATAAGTTTGAAATTGTAACCATCAGCAGCATATCTGTAGATTACTCTATCCATGACCCGCATATCTCCTATGCTGATGAGCTATATTGTTTAGTTCTTATTTGCTATAAATAGGATTTGTTTTCGCATAGTGCAGTTAGGAGTTTCTTCAGTGTCCGGTTCCAGAGTGCTCCTGCTCTCTGGGCCGCTGCATCCGCTGGGAATGTGGGCACTGCTCAGCGGTGGCACTTGCTTTTTTTGTTTGTGTTGATAATATATTAAAAGAAAATAAAGTTGGTCAAAAATGGGATTTTGCTAATACAAAGTGTTAACTTAAATAGCTTTCTTAACACTTTATTCCAGCAGTTATACTTAAAGCAAATGACATTGTACTGCTATTTTTATATATGCMTGTCAAGAAGCTACAGATGTGGCTGCTGCACTAGGTTGTGTATAAAGGGAACTTTTATTGTGGCCCTTATGCTACTCTTTTTTTAAGTACTGAGAAATACCGAGGTCAGGAGGTCAGGGATCTATCTTAATTTTTAAAATATTCACTTATAGAAAAGGGAGCGATGTCTGCTCTGCCATTTTGTGAACTGCCTCATGTTAAATGACAAATGTACAGAAAAAATGTCTAGAAAAGTCATTTTCGAATGTATGAACACCAGAAAATTCTTTGGATAAAGGAACTGAAAGGATTACAAATACCAGGAGTTTGTACCCCCYYTTTTTTTTTTTTTTYCTGGTATTCTCCTTGAGCAGAAGTCCTTCCCCGAAAATGCAATGGTCAGCAGGTAAAGCATATTGCACTGGTTTTAAAGAAAAATTATTAGTAGCAAGGCTAACATTCACCTTTGTAACAATATTGAACATGTTTTACAGGTTTAAATACAAAGCAGATAGGATATATATGGATCTATTATTAAGCATAGGTTTTTACTTGCTTGGCTGCTGATTCCTATATTTAAAGAATACACTTAAAAATAAAATAAGCTTTGCAAGCAACAAGTGAATGTTCTGTAGAGAGGTCTTAATCGGGCAGAAACATTYATTCTGCCTGATTCAAACAATTCAAATTGCATGTGGTTTTCTCACAGTATTCAAAATATCAATTAACAATACAGGTGCATTAAAAACAGAGAGCATTATGTTGTACGTYACTATAACTGTGGAAAGAGTAGTTGAACAGTAAAGAGAAGAAGAGATTTTTTGGGACCAAGTTTATCACTGCAGGTATTGTTTGGTAGTCCCTCACCACCTCAGGGTAACACGGGAATCTCTGCCCACTGAGATGAACTGGGGAGGTAACGATTCACTAGAGAAGAATTGCACGCAGTTTTATAACAAGCGGTTTTTGTAACCACGTTATAGGGAGCTGGAACGTAATTTTGTGAAATGGTGACAATTCTTTTGTAAAGCATATAATTGCTCAGAATTATGCTGTTTCCCGTTAAGTTCTAGGTATAATTTTTTGAACCAGCTGCTACTAATAATTGAAGCTTAACTGKCATGTTTTATTCAGTGATGCACACCACCTGTTGCTGGTAGTAAGTGACAAGAATTGATCTTAATTCTTTGCAGTTAGGTAATTGATATGGTGAAGGTCACCTGAATGTTACAGGAAAGAGTATAATTCTCTTATGGTTCCAAAACAAATGGTAGATTTCATAGGAGCTCAGTCTCTTCCCCTGTTCACTTTTGTCTGTAATATTTATTATTGCAAAAAGTCTGCACTAACTAGATGTTATTGATGATGCACTCTGGAAATGTCAAGGGCTTACCTGTGGTCCTCACGGAAATATTTTGTTTACTCTTAGGTAATCTATGATAATTTTACCTTGGGAGAAATGATGCAGCATTGCCAGACTGTTAGAAAGGAATTATCAGTGGTAAATTAGGTTTGAAATGTATTGTGTGTGCGGAATGACCTTTCAGCTGGTGGAAACCATAGGCTTTCACACAGCTCATTTTCTGTGTAAGGAGGAAAAAAAAAAATAGTTGCTGTTTTGACAATTGTGTTGGTAGCATGTTGTGGCAGAAGTTAAATTTTCTGAAATCTTGCAAACTAAATGTACAGCATGTTTTGGATGTATTTTCCTCAGGTTTTTACCAAGTAAYGCTCAGACCACATGGATCCATAAAACAGGTATGAGCTAACCCTAAAGAAATGACTGAGAAAATTTCAATGGAATTTGGACTCAGTCCAGTAACTACATTAGCTCTTCAGTACATACAGCTGGTTTTGAAACAAAACCGCTGTCAGTCAGTACCTTCCATCAGAAGTCCCCCATTGACTAGATTTCTTGTTATCTTTCCTCGCAGCAAGAGTCTTTATAAATGATTATTGGAAGTAAACGGCACAAAAATGTAAACRTAGAAACTTATTCCTGCTCCCAGTGGAAGCTTGTAAGGAGAGACAACGATAGAGCACTAAGCAGTAACTTACTGCTCTGGTCTGTTAGGAAAACAACCTAAGGCRGGGAGTTATTTTTAATATATGCTTGCACGATAGTACAATATGATATCCAGTGATTTGGGAAATAGACATATTACTGAAATACAATAAAAATTGTGATATATTTGAGGAGACAGATTTACCATCTGTTGCAAATCCCTTTCCTAGCCAATAGCAATATCCTAGGCAAGAAGTCCGCTGCTTCTTCCCCAATKTCCTCCCCCAAGGATGATCCACTTTTAAATCTGGTTAACGAAGAGGAAAAAATCCTTTTGTTATCTATGTATCACCTAATACTTTGTTTCCTGATTCTAAGTTTTCCTTTTATCTGTTGATATATGAATATCAGGGACCCAAAAGGAGAATCTGTTTGCTGCTCAGCAGAAAAACTCTCTTCCTGCTGGCTTTTTTACAGTAGTCTGATGTTTTTAATTGCATGAACAGCAAACTACAGCTCCCAGGAGGAGGGTAATTTTTTTGATGCAGAGCATCCTAATTGGGGATTTTCTTCATTAGTCTCTACCTGCTTCCTCTGTCTTCACTGGAAAAGTTTTTAAAGGTTTAAAAGTGTTTAATGGAAGTTGCGGGACCATCCAATAAGCAACTCACTTAAAAGAACCCTCATCAGAGATATAAGAGCAATTAACTACAATGGGTTTGAAAAGGGCCTAACAATGGAATTGGTCAAGTTTAATTCTACATGTCTTTCCTCTCTCAGGTACTATTTAAAGGTTTTACGGTTGTTTTTGACCCTCTGAAGATGTCCTTCAGTGCATGTCTGACTTGGGATACACATATATTACATCTTTAGGAACTACACTTTTGTCCTGACTCAGTAACTTATACTTAATACTTAAATATTTTATTATTTTAAATAACTTATTYTGAAAGCCTGAGTTGGATTTTCTTTTAGCTTTCTGACTGCGGTCGCTATTCCGAGTTTCCAAGTCAAAGTTTCTGAGCATTTGAGGAGGTTGACTGGGTGCAGACACACCGCTGAATCTAGAACAAACAGGCATGACATTTGGTTCTATTCTTCATTTACGCTATTTCACATTTCATCCTCTCCCTAGATCTTTTCTGCAATGATCCCAAGACCTTGTTGTTTTACTTTGAAATGAAGAGTAATCCTCCTCTCGCCTCCCTGCTCTTGTTTGTGAATTTCTGTGTGTGAAACCTCAGTAGTGTATTTACTGGGAAATTACTTAGGGTACACCCATGGTGAATGAAGTATTAATTAAATGCTCTAGTAGTGACAGCTTTTTTATTCTGAAATTTAATCAGATTGGCTCGTTTTTTTAAAAAAAAAAAAAAAAAAAACCAAAAACAAAAACAAACAAAAAAAAACCCCCACAGATATCCACTCCAAAGCTTCCTGGGTAGAAATTCTAGGTAAATCAGACAAAAGTATATCTCTTCATATGCACTTTATGTAGTACCTTAGATTTCTTTTTGTTCCTAGTGGAAACAATACAGGTAAAATTGAAAAAAAAAAAAAAAAAAGCTGAATTTTAAAATCCTATATAATTTGAAGATGGCGTGAGTCACTGAACAGAGGAAAAAAAATACTGTTACAGAAAGGATGATTTTTTTTTTCTGATTGTAATACACAGTAGTAGAACAATTTCTTTCCATCCCAGACTTTTTATTTTTCCCCACAATATTTATTTTGGTCACATTATCTTTCTGTATTAAAATGTATCTGCCTAAATTTCAATGCTGGGGTTATGGTTTGGTCAGGGGAGGAGGTTATGTATCATCATTTGAGTGAAAGATAAAGATGGATTTAAATTTGGTCCACAGTAAGTGGTGTCCCTSCTCTTTTGCACTTACCCATTTCTTTGCAGTGGTCTGTAATATTTTTTTGAAGGTATAGAATAAACATTTTCTAAGCAGACTTTTATCTTTTCTTTTTTTTTCCATTTTGCCACAATTGGGATCTTATGGCTCARTGCTCATGGGAATCTTTGCTTTATTTCCTGTTGACTTACTTGGACTCCTGGTTACGCAGGAGCAGCTCTGAGAACTGGGGTGAGCAAAGGGAGAGCAAGAGCACGTAATTGTTTTTGTGATTTTTTTTTCCTGTTGTTCCTATGTAAACATTATCATTAAAGGAAAAACTTATTGGCTGCCTTTTAAAACAGAGCAATGACAGGTTTGGCACTGAAATGCTTTTTCCTTTGTTTGATGGCAAATAAATCTCACTTCTTTGAGTTCAAGGATATGTGGGTGTAGCTGAAGGGAAGTAACGTGTCTAAAATGCTGCAGTAATTGAAGTAAATGCAAGAGTTCATGTTACATGTATATTCAGATGCCTATCTCTGTTCTCAAATATAGAGGCAATAAATAAATATAATCCCTCTTAATTGTGCCACAAATGCCTAGGCTCTGTCCAGAATGACAGCAATATTTAGTTGAATGAGGATGTTGGCTATCAAACTGATGATGCCTAGATGCATTTTCTTGGTATATAATAAGGAAGATTTTAAAGGCATGCCAGTATCATTGTTTGAGATGTCAGGGAAAATCAACTGTAATAGATATCAAAATGAAAACTGTCAGATGTGTAATAAATTTTGCATGTTTTCATTTGAGCATAGTACTTTCTATACTTTTGGCTACTGCTTGATTTCAGCCTTCCCACAGTCCTACCTAAATTATCGCTTCGGTGTTACTCTGCAATGTTGTTACTGCTGTGAACTCAAGTTAACAGTATTACAGGGAATGGATATTTTTCCATTAGTAGTAGAGATGGGTGGGTCTCACATCCATTTCATCGCTCTTGTAAATATGTATTTGTTCAAAAACAGCTTTAAAGGTAAACAGAGTGTCCTGGCATATTCAGTGCTGAGCTCTTGGAGATCCCTGCTGGTTTTACTTATGTGAAATGCTGAGTGTTCTGTTTTATGTCAAAAAACATGGTGCACAAGACAGCTTTTTTGGGGGGGGAACTGCATAAGCAGGAGTTCTGGCAAGTGAAATATGGGAGGAGGGTTGCTCTTCAGAGGGTTTTAAAGGTATTAGGAAATCTAGCTTTGTGACCCCCCTCCTCCCCCCCCCCCACACACACACACAGTGTATTGCAAATAATGCAAGGGACAGAAAGATAAGTAACTCCTCTAGACTCTGTAGTAATGTCTAGATTTAAAGTTAACTTTTTCCCCTTTAAAAGGCTTGATAACATATGATAACACATGATGGATTTTTTTTTATTATTGCTTTTAACTGCAGAACCATTGCTTAATCTGACACTTAGCCTGGATTTTGACCATTTAATATGTTGATTTTCATGCAAAATACTTGATCTTATGCCTAGTTGTCAGTATACCTGACCATGGAGGGTAATGAGAACTAGTTTAAGTTGTACTARCTTGAATTTGCTGTAACCTCAGACTGGTTGTATTGTGATAACTGTCACAATATATGGTCCCAGGAAGAGGATGTGTGTTCTGCAGCTCTTCAGGTTAACCACGGCCACGACAGAAGCTGCTGGTCCTCTGTGAGAGGCTGCTAACGTAGCAGCTTCARTTGGCACCAGAATGGACAGCAGTTTTGGGGGGTCACGAGGAAGTCTGTTCAAAGAAGTAGTAGTGATTTTATTAAGGAAACATTCTGGAGATCAGCGATTTCAATTTGATAATTAATTGTTCTCACCTGAGGAGAATGAAGACAAATGAACCAACCTGTGTTAATCTAACACTGTCAATTCTTGCCTCACCATGCCACATGCACCACTCCTGAAGTTAAAGTATAAATTAATCAACTCATCCAAAATAAAATATAGATGCTGGACCAATAAATCATTGAAATTGAACACTGAAATTAAGAATTGCATTAAACATTAAAGGTATAAAAGAAATTTCATCAGATGTTTCACAAACAGTTTAACTTCTTAGATATGGTATCTCACCTAGATTGAGTTCAGCCAGAACTGAGCACCTTATTTCTGAATTTTAGAGGTTTTATTACTTAATCAGAGTTTTAATCAGATACAAATCTCGGTGTGGTGTCAAACCCAGATGTTGTTCTTAGGATACTTTCAGTACCTTGCAATTTTTGTTTATTGTAAAATTTTATTCCAGCCACAAACACATGTAATGATATAAATATGTCTAGTCAGACATAAACATGTGTAATGATATAAATAAGTCTAGAGTGTCTGTAACATTATTTGCTCTACCAACTGATTGCAAAGATGTACCTTATAGTTAATGAGGATGATTTATCTGTTCAGAAACATACTGCATGAAGAGTACTTTATATGGGTTACTATAGTAACGCTTTTGTAGTTTTAGGTTTATATTCCTGTATATCTTATTATTCAGGTACTGTTTGAGAGCATTTTTAAATTAGCTTATCGCTTGAAAACATTTGTGGGGAGTTTTTTCACTTCAATATTATTTAATATGGTTGTTACGGCAACAATGTATTTCTCTTGGTATTTTCCCTCTGAAAAAACAGTGACTCTATCTCAACTAATGAGAAGGAAGGGAAAGTGTTCCTTCACTAGTATTTCTGCAAGCATCCTACCATACAGCAGTGTAGATACAGAAAGCATCTACTAATTCGTTTGGGCTGTGCTATACTGCTCTTAGACTTTCCATTGATATGCGGAAAAAATCTTGATTGGAAAGGCTGATTAACCTCTATGCTGACGATGTCATTGCAGGCTTGATCCGCTGATGCGAGTTACCTGGAGACAAAACAGTTCAATGAAGGCCAYGTTGTGTTGGCAAAGAGCACATTGAGATGCAGAGCTGAAATGAGAAAGGGGYAGCGTTGAGCTGACCATGGGGTCCAACGGTCTCACTGGATCAGCTGTGGGAAAACTGGTGGGAAAGAGTCTTTGCCTTCAGGAGTTCCCTCACCTAGGGAAGGTAGGTAGTACTCCAGACTAAGTACTTTAGATGAGCGAAGACTGCGAGAAGTATCATTTGTCTTGATTTTGCAGCTAGAAAAGAGGCATTRAGGAAGGAGAAATTCTGCCTTCAGTGAAGCCATGGAGATGATGCCCGTTGACCACCTTGAGGAATGAGTCCCATTGCTAAAAGGCCTGGGCTGTGATTCAGCATAGTAGTCAGCTTATTAAACCTCCATCTGAGTTCCCTCCTCAGCCACTAAATCTTTCTTCCTGCTAAGCTGTAAATGTGACTACTTTGTTCACATCTTGTAATGGTGGAAGSTAAAAATAGCTGCATTCTAAGCATCTATTAGTGGCCTCTTTAGGGAAAATCTGTCTACCCAGATGAATARTTAGTACGTGTGCACCAGTACACTTCTCCTCGGATTCAGTTACTAGGATGTGGTTATGGAATTCCCTGTGTTGCTAAAGAAATTCAGCTCATACTTTGCTAGATACCAAATACGCAAAGTAATTCCATTGATGATACTTTGGTAAACTTCAAGTGCATGGTTCAGATGAAAACTACTGTAGCAATAAAAGCTTTAATCAGTGGCCTTCATAGTTTCACAAGCGGTGGTGCAGCCCAGGATCATATTAAGCAGAATTTACATTACTTGTTTTGAGTAATGCATAAATATTGTCTACGTTTATCGGCAGTTACATACTTTTTAATTAAAATAAACAGAATAGCAATATTAAGAACAAGAGAATATTGCTTAGAACAAGTAGTATTATAAAATGTTGCCATAATTATTTCTAATATATATCCAAGTATTACAAACTAAGCTTTTGGATTCCTTATACTCAGAATTAATCATTGCTAGTTAATTGAATTTGTGACCTGACAAAATCCCATCTTTAGTCAGACAGTCTCAAAATGAAACTGCTGTTCCACTAACATTTGGCTTTTTATACCAGTAAATAGCAGATATTTTTCCTTGTAACTCTTTTGAGCAAAGTAGTTATTAGAACTTGCAATAATTCRAGTTTTATAAGTCTGTACAAAGAATCTTTTTTATTAAAGATGCATATAGCAATGAAAGAACACTTCATATTCAACTAAAATGTTTGCAGGAAGTACAACTAGTAATAGATTTTTTTTAATGGACTTTGAATACTGTATTCATCTCTTAAGAAAAATTTAAAATTGAAGAACACAGTAAATATAATTCAGGATAAATTGCTCATGGGCAGATCTTAAGACAGAATTTGTGCAGCATTGTTATATAAACTGAGAAGTAGCCTCTTGAGTCTTTGTATTTGGATGAGCCTGCAGGTGTTTCTAGAAGCATTACTTTGGGTCTTCATAAAATGATAATTTTGTGCAAGCCATCCCTGAATTTTGGGATTCTAGCAAGCAGTCAAGTRTTAGAATGAATTCTGGAAAAATAAGTAGGCTGTTGCTAAGCAGAAACTAAGTAAAATACATTTCTATTTTATTTTTTTTTAAGGCTATTCTCCTGTTTTCTGATAATGAGATAAGTTGCATGGAATTGTGACACATCCAATAGTTAGGAGAGAAATTTTGAGTTGAGATTTAAGAAAAGAAACACAATTGTCCCCATGCTACCAACAACTATTTCTCAATCAAATTCATGGCATGTGTTAACATTACTGGTAATTTCCCAAGACATTGTTGTAAATGCTTGTCTATGTCAGAATATTGAGAAGTGAGATTTCTTTGAATTTATGAGGCTCAAACATTAAGTGCATATTCTCTTGCTTCATTGGCCTTTGGAGACTAAGAGGATTTCACCATGCAGTATTTGCAATTTGCCAAGAAGCCCAAGGCTGCTAGTGGGCACCCCTGAATGCTGAGCGGCTTTGTTCTTCCTCCCCTGTTCGCGGTTCCTGAAGGTTCTCCTGCTTAGCCTGGCCTGAATGGCACTGCAGCCAAAAAACTGCTGCCTTGAACTGAATATGAAAAAGGAAATAATTCTTTTTATTTTTCTCTGGGTTTGTTTCAAGGGCTACACCACTTGCAGTGCATTCCCCTACCTGTCACCCAGCTGATGGTGAGCTCCTGTGGCCACGTTTTAGTTGAGTCAGTCCCCAGATCTGTCTGATGTCTGGAAGGGGGATTACAACTGCCTGTTAGGGAGGCAGCCTGTAATTAATTTAGTTTTAATTTACTGTGAAGATGCATTCTTAGTTTGCACCTATTGAAGCAGAATAATTTGCTTGATTGTGCAATAACTGAAACCTAGAGGTGCTGATCTGGGGATAAACCTATGTTTGTTATCCAGGGTTTGTGCTGGCTGTCAGTTTAATCAAATGGGGATGCATATGGCTTGTTGGAGTTGAATGTGAAAGCTTCCTAGGGAATTAGGTGTTATTAAATTGTCAAAATACTGACTTTTGTTGTTTGAGTGGTATTAAAATATTAGAGGATATTTCATGTATGTAAAACTTTGCTCTGTTATTCTATGTTCTTCTCAAGTGCTTTTAAAATTTAGCCAAAGTATCAGCTAGTGGAGCTGTAAAGGCAAGCAAGGAATTAAAGACATATTTGGATGCAATATGTTAAGGCATCTGGAATCACTCTGGCTCATTTTATCTTTGCTACTCTTTTCAATAGAGTTAAGATTTTCTGCTCTGTTAGCAGATGCAGTTGGTGAAAACTGAACCATTTCCATGCGGGTGTGTATGACTGCATTTGCATCTAGTTTTGTCATTAAAGATAAAATTAATTTTGAGGAAAAACAAAGGTTGGTTAGTGGTGAGAGAAACTGTTACGTACACCTCCAAAAGACTTGGTACATAATAAAAATTGTGCAAGGATTGAAATTCAAAAAAATGAAGCTATTAAGAACATGGTGCATTCTCGACTCAGCATTTGCTGACAGTTGGTACAACTGAAAAACATAGGTACTTGCCTCCAAGAATTATATTTCCAAATTAGTCTGCAAGTCTTGGGAGAAGACATTTTTAGTACTTTTCTTTATGGCTGGAAGAAAAAATACAGGATCTGTCCTAGGAACTGTGACTCAGAAGTGCACAATAATAAATCCCCATATTACTGGAGTGTAAATTCCGTGCAGTGATAGAAATACATTATGACTTTGTTTTTCTTTTTTTTTTTGTAAACAAGTTTGCTGTCTAACTGCACAGTTATGTTTTTGCAGCTAAAGCACTTGCTTCTCAGCTCATTGTTTCAAATCCCTGATGAGAAGCTCAAAAAAAGTTTTGAATTCTGGATGTAGGGAGGATTTGTCCATTGTCACTGTTTCCATCGCTACTGCCTTGCCATAATTGTTAATGATTGAAGCAGGGTCAGAGATTCACTGGTACAACTGATCAGACGGAACAGTTGTTGTTTGAAACAAGTCTATAAACGTTTGCATAATTTCGTACTGGAGTCAGTGCAACATTTTGTGTCTGAGGGGGAAGAATATCAAACTTGATAAATACATTATTTATATTTAGTCTGCGCTGCCAATTTCCAAAAACAACAACATCAACAAAAAATGAGTTACTAATTTTTAAAACTTGATCTTTTAAAATGATATATCAACTTTTGCTATATTTATTGCATTACAATGAAAAAACAATAGTAGGAATTTAAAAATAAAATATTTCTCAGCTTTGACTAACCCTTTTTATGGAAGATGACACTCAGATCAGAATTTGGTAGCATTATTTAGGATGTAAGGAAAAATATGCATGGTGAAATACTGGCTGTTGGTAATTTGGCATGTGTTCAAAGCAGAAAATCAGATTTTGCTACTGATTTTAGCCTGCAGGTCTTTTCTCTTGAGTTCAAGGTAAAAGATAATGTATCCAGCCTCTGTGGCTTACACAAATGTTTGTGTTTGTCCTGTGCCTTGTGCACTTAGCCCTTCCAGACAGGTCTTCTGGGGATTGCACGAGCCTCTCCATAAGGGGAGGGGTAAGCAGGGTGAGCTCAAGCAGCAGTTCAGAACATGGAGAAGAAACCGAAAAGAATCCRCTGTTGGATAGTGTGACTCAAAAGCACTCAGAGGCACAGATGGGTGTGGAGAACTTAGGGAGACTTTATCAGCTACTGTTCAGATATTTGGGTTTGATTTTGTACAAAATTCTGCATAATCTGGTGCAGTGTTCTGATGTCTTTGTCATGCTGACCATGGGAACATGGGAAGGAGGAGAATGGGGTCGGGTGCCTCACAGGGGTTAGAGAGATCCTTCGGCTTCCAGGCATGCACAGTGTTCATGGTTACAAAGACATGCTCTGATTCTCAGCAAGGTGATTTCTACTTAGAACCGGAATTGCATAAGGGATGATGAAATGAAGTAGGTATATCTGTTCTATCCTGCTGTGCTTTCGCATGAGTCTAAGTCATGTTTATTATATTCCTACCCTGTTTCTTGAAAACTGAGGCATAAATTCAGCTGGCTGTAATATCTTTTGACATCCTGTGAAAGGAGATGTAAAATAAATGCAGGTGTCATTGGCACAGCAAGAGATGTTAGAAATGAAGAGCTGGTATCCTTTGTGCAGTGCTGAATGCCAAGGAAATAATCAGGATGTCTGATAAAGTTTATAAGCAAGAGAGGAAATTAAACACAAATCTATTCAACATAATGGACCTTTCTCAGAATCCCAGGGTCCTGCTATTTTGACAGGAGATATAGAGAAATAAATTAGTAAACAAGTACCACAGAAGTCTAAAGGCTGTATGCATAAGTCCAATTTTTGTGTGCAGGAGAGTGAGAAGAATCTCTGACTGACTGACARAATGTTTTGTCTTTTGATATATGTTGCCTTGAACTATTTAATTCTGTTCTGCTAGGGTGTTAACTTGAGTCTGCTTTGCTGTTATTAGCATGTGCCAGTTATTTCATTAACTGAACTTTGTTAATGCCTTGAGACATCCTGTATCACTTAATAGAAGTCAAACATGGCAAGCCTCTTACTGCTGTATAGAGCTAGTGTAGTTAAGAAAAATATTTGCATACTATAATTGTTTGAGAACATTAGAAGAAAGCATTCGGAGCAGCAGCCCTTGCTGCTGCTTGGTTCACAGATCGCAGTTGCAGCTCTGAGGCTCAGGCACTGCATAGCCTTATAAGAAATGAGGGGAAAAAAGCAATACAATTGGTTTTATAGTCTTATGCATATATAATATACTGCTTTGTTTAATACTAATATTTTTTAGCTGCCATTTGTGGGTTTAGTTAAGCAAGTTCTCTGGATATTACTGAGTCATGCACCTAAATCTAAAACCTAAATCTTAAAAATATAAGCTTTTATTTACATTCAACTGTTCAAAGTGTGGAGAGAGTATCAGAATCACATCCAGATTGGGGCAGTTCAGCTTTCTGTCCTTTTAAGACAGCTTAAATAAAAGCTCATGTGGTTTACAYGTGAAACTGTGTAGAAATTCTCCTCTACTTCACCTCAAAAAAAAATATAAAATAATAATAAAATTATTCATTAGACGTATCTTTAAAGGTCGCTAATGGCTTAGGTGTTGAATGCAGACCCTGCTGGCTGTCTCTGCAGGTGCACTTCTCCCAAAGAGCAGTGATTAAACTGCAGTTCAAACGGGAGGTTTGGGAGCTACATAGAATACACAAATTTGCGTAAAGAAAAAACAACTTGATTAAGAAAATCAGTGCTGTGGGAATATAACTTTCCTAATGTGGCATTCTGCACAAGCTTAACTTATGTATCTAAATCTGTATTTGAGAGGAAAGAGAATGGCTCGTTTTGGGCAAGCTATGAAGGAGCTGAATTGCTATGGGATGAAAAAGAAAAGGTGCTAGACAAACCTTTGCATTGCATGATTAAAGATTTTTACCTGGGACTAATTCCCGTTGCTGTTGAAACAACTACACCCAGCAGAGTCATTAGATAAGATTTGGGAATAGCGTATTTCTGCATTTTGCTTTCTGTGCTTTCTTATCCCTGCAGAAAGCATGGTATCAAATAAAAACAATTCTTAAGTAATTTCTATGCTAGGCTACATTTTAATTGCATTTCCAGCCTATTAACAAAATATTCTTTTGTTATTTGCAAGATTATTTGCTACATGTTTGCTGTCATTTTCCTTTCTTACTGGTTACTTATCTGCTATGACTTAATCTTCTATCAGGTCTCACAGATCTTCAGTTCCCTCCCGGACTCCCCATTCTTCACACAAAACTCTTTAACAATGAAYATATGATGACATTTTAGGGCACTCCTATGTTAATACTTTTAACAGTTTTCTTCTGACAACACTATTTTTATAGGATTTTTTTTWAAAAAAACTAATACTCTTCCTTGGCTTGTGTTATTTTCTCATATTGTAACTCCAGCAGATCCTGTGATTTACTTGCATATATCTTTAAGGCAGGGAATTTCAAACAAAGCTTGAGGTAGTCATTGCATTCTTTCTCCTCTCCTCCACAAAGTTACTTCTCACTTCTTTGTCTAGCTGCTTCTCCTGCCTGCATTCACTATCTACGTTGTAAAGATACCTTTGAGACTCACTTATGGATACATCCAAATCCTTCTCTTTGGACAGAGCATTTGAAAACATAATATTTCTTCTTATCTAAACTGCTGAATATTTTTGTGTAAGCTGTCATTTCCTTTCCTTTTTACCTGGAAACACCTTCCTGACTCTCAGGTTGRTAATCCGCAGTCACGAAAGGTAAATTCATCGTCCTCATCGTCATCTGGCTATGTCTACTCTTTACTGTCCCTTAGATTACTCCATGTATTTTTATCCTTTTCACTATACTGAGTGTTTCATCCACAGACATCCATCTGCCCAATCCTGTGCTCTTCCCTCCATGTGTAGTGCACTTGCTGAACTCCATCACGAGGCCAGTGCCATAGCTGCCTCTGCAGTTTAGCCTAGCACTTGGTATCCGGAAGGACCTCTGGAGCCTTGCCTGTGATTTGAGGCAAAATTTGAAGTAAACCTGCCCTTAGAATTAATGGAGGTGGACACTGACATTAGTTGTTGTCTGCCTTTATTTTCAGAAGCTATATGGCAAATATGTTCCAATCTTCCTGATGTCATTTCTGGCAACTATAATTGAACTTTAGCAAATATTTGTCCGATTTACAGCTATCCTGCTACCATAAATGAATAGAACTTTCTAGAGTAGAGATTAAACTTCTGATACATTCACGTCATCTCAGACAAGTTATGGGTTGACAGCTGTATTGTATTAACATTACCCCATCCTTGCTCAATGTCAGCCTGAAATAAATTGGATTTACTTACAGCATCAGAAACAAGATGTAGTAATAATCACGTGATCTTTTAACACCAGTAGCAGTTTTATCTTTCATCAGCTTGATGCTAACCCTGCTTTTAGAGGATGYACTAGATGATTTCCAGATGACCCTTTAACCTAAACTTTTCTATTATTCCAACTAATGATTTGAATATTTTCTGTTTACAGATTGAGAATATATGACCATGAAAGAGATAAAAAGAGTTTTTTTTTTTTAATTGATGTTCAGATTGGATAGCATCTAGATACTTAAACTTGTTAATTAATTTAAGGTAAATGAATTTGTGCATGGACTGGTTATCACGGGCTTCTTCCAAGCAGATTGCTGAATGAGTGTTAAGTCTGCTCTCCTAAAGGGCCCATCAGAGACCTTAACTCAGGAAGAAGAGGGGTTTACCTCATATCTTAACAACTTTGTGCAAGTTATTCTCATTTGACTCCTTCAATATTAGGAGAGGAGAATTTTAGGATAATGTCTGTGGTAATGCTGCTTACCATTGGTTTGGCTTTAGTTCACAGTCAATCCCTGAACTCAATAGAATCATATAACTGAGAGCATATAAATGTGCATTATAGTTGGGAAGTCCTCACTTTGGCAAGATTTTCACTATTGTTCTTTGTAAGGAGCAGGTATGTTATTGTGGAGCAGTTTCAATGACATATGATGCTGTGGCCAGCAGCTATTGGTGTTGCAAGTTAGTGCCAGATTATTGTACCTGCATGTGTTTTTATGTATGTGTTTGTACTGTAATACAAACGAAGAACGAAGTTCTTCTGACCTCGAGGAAAGATATGTGATGGTGATGAGCCTGTGCTAATAAACCTTAGTTATGTTATTAGCAAACTGCAGCTTGAAGGTTGTTACAGGGCCCCCCAGTTGTACTAGCAGAAGATGATAGCAGGGGCCTTGCAAATACAAGCACAGCCTGATGCTAGAGCTATAAACAACTAAGCAACTCATCTACAGTCTTTAAATGAACACAACTCATAACTGCATGAAGCTAGTTCTGAGGATAACAGAACAAAAAGCAAGTATTCATCACGCAGCATAACTATATATTTCATATATGTATACAATTAGGGTATTGTATAGAATTGTGAACCAATGAGAAAGGAGCTAGTAAGTGGACTGTGTTAGAAAATACATAGAAATGACCACAAGCAGAACCACAAGCAAGGAGCAATAAATGATCACCATCATCCTCCTGGCAAAGAACTGAAGATGTTACAACTCTCTGTAGCTCTCATCCGTCCTTCTTGTGAAGGAATGCAGCCCATTAGCTTTGAACCCAGAGGAGAAGAGAAATAGGAGCATAGAAGGAAGAACAGCACAGAGAAAGAAAGGGGTAGATTCTAGAAAGTCTGTGAATGTCAGTTTTGGCTGTGACTATTTGAAGCTGSATAACTGAATTAATAATTCAATAGAAGATCCTGGTCTTTTTTTTTATCAGGTGTGTTTCTTCAGCCTGTATAAATGAGGCTTCTTTGCCAAGGCTCGGATATTAAAGCTGAAAGCGGTAAGACAGCAGTAGTGATGCAGGTTCTTTAGCCCAAGATCTTTAAAAGTTTTTAGTTTTTTGTTTCCAAGAACATCTTTGAACGTTGGCCACCTTTCAGGCACTCAAAAGTTTTCCCCGAGATGAACACAGAAACAAGTGAAAACTTTCCCTTTTATTCATTGAACAGAGAGATGGGGCCTTTTTACAGCAGGCCCTCCCAAGGTCTATGCTGTTCAAAGTCTATGTCATCAGGAGGCGATGCATCCACCAAATTTTTCCTATTAAGATAAGGTGATCAGTTTTGTTGTGATGCTCCATTCCAGGAGAATTTACTTAAGTGGATTGAATAAGGTGGACTTGACTATGTTTTGCAATGGACTGCATTCAAAGGAAATCGTTCTTGTCAGGTTACTCTAGCAGATACTATTTTGACAAGATTAGCATTTTTGAGTAAAAAGCTGAAGTAAGTTCCATATAAATTACAGCTTCAGGGAACACTGTGTTCTCACTGAAAACTAGGGTTTAGGATTTTGCCCTACAATATTATTTTAAAGAATGATGTTCAAAACTGAAATGAAGAATGTTGAATTAGAATTAGCTGGAATCCTTTGATCCAAGACCGATTTCCCTTGTCAGTCAGATGGACACTGCCTGAACTAAGATTGCATGCTTGGGTAAGGTAGGAAAGATCAGAAAAATGTTTGTTAATGAAAGGTGTGTTTACGTTATAAGATTAATCCCAAGTTGCTGATTTCAGTCAACAGATGTGACTTTGCATCTGGTAAGGAACTGTTTTTTAAGTCACAGAAATTCTGTCTCTGATTTCTAAGCAAGGACATGACTCTCCACGTAATTATCCTTTTTAAAAGGATGAATGATTCTAAAATTCCTACAGTCGTAATAAACTGGAGTCATGATGTCATTTGGGGAGTTCTAACTGGGCTTAGTTGTATAGGTGTGTTTGTTTTGGTCAAATTTACCTTTTATCAGCAGTGCTTTTTTTCCTTTTAGGCAATAATTTATTAATTTCTTACCCATAAATGTAGGCATCACTAAAATTATTGTAGGTAATAATATTAGATTTTTCAAAATCAGTCACTTTTGCAGGAATAAATATGCTTCTGAAACCATAATGCATATTACAGTATGAAAAAGCTAAACTAAAACTATGTGTAACTTAAGCTGTTTATTAGGATATATAATTATAAATAGTATTACAACTTTTTCATAAATATAAATATTAAAATGAGAAACCAAGGTGATATTTGTTACTCTTATCTCTTATGTTGTAAAGATTCTATGCTTTTTGTCTGTAGACTTAGCAGGAAGAACAGTGGATTTACCAGTGGTAGGGGATTCATATTTTTGTCCTGTAGTAACCAGGAAAGATTTTGTAAATTCATTTAATTTGTATTTTCAGAAAAAGCTTTAGCTGAAACACCACTTTCTCTGTGGGCTAAGTAAGAATGTGGGGTTTAACTGGGGAGGCTAAGCCGTCTTCTAAAGCTTGTGCCGTATGATCCTGTCCCAAATTTTCTATGTGTATAAAATTATTTTCAGTTGAGCATGGGAAATAAATACTCTCCAGCAACGCATGTGATTAAATTTGTCCCAGTCTGCAAAGAGCCATAAGTTGTATAGAAATGAGGTTTCCACTTTACGTCTTGTACAGCTAATCCCATTATGTGTATAACAAATACCTAAATAAGGAGAGACCTGTAATGCTGCATGGATTCTGTTGTAGCTTCAATCCATTTAAGCTGCTTTTGTCATCTGCTGAAGATAGGTGTTTGAATTCAAAGACTCATGCAGGCCAAAAAATCATGTAATATATTTCAATATCAGCTGCAGAACGTTAGGACAATGGAGCTTGGTGATGACATAGGACAAACCCAAATGGATGCAGAGGAAGGGAAGAGGGAGAAAAGGGTTTTAAGTCTCCCCAGTCTTCAGTAACTGAAAAGGGAAAGGGAAAATAGATGTCTGAGGTGTGTTATGCATCATATCTTTCTACTGTCCTGCTTTTTTTCTTTGTATGTGGAACACTAGGAGTCCTTTTTACCCTTGATAGTTCTTCCACAGAAGTTGATTTTTTTATTTATTTATTTTTTTGCAAAGGCCCCATCAAGTTTGGTTATTAAAGCAAAGTTGCAAAAGCTCATATAGAATTTGCCTCTTAGCAGAGCAGTAATGATTAAATCAGAAGAGAGACAAAATAAGTATCAATGAAAAACTGTCCTAAGTAGGTAGCAGTTGCTGATTTCTGTTGATTAATATTTAGAATCATTTCTGACATTTTAATTTGAACAGTACCTTGCGTGACTAAAAGTCTTTGCAGTCACCTCGTCAGCTCTGCTAACACRCAGATTTAGAGCATAAATATTTTTTCTGGAATAATTTAGGGAATATTTTGGAAGAGACTGGCTCTGTCCTTGAAGGGAACAGCAAATGAAATCCATGAAGACAAACTGTTCCAAGCACTGATAGATGCAGTTTCTCTAGGAGAGACAGGATATGTTTCTACCAGGCATGCTTGGGAACAGGGACTTGAATTCTTTTCATTGATCTTATCACAGGTTATTGTAAACTAACTTCCAAAATAAAGATTCCTTGGTAGCAAGGAATGAATATATTTTCTGAGGAAGCTTTTAATAATCCACTTTGTCCCTATTCAGTAATTTTATATAGCTTTCATTCTTTACTTACTGGAGCAATTCATTACTTAATTGGAGAACTTGAAAAAGAAAAAATCATGTACTGCAGTATGTTACATCCAAACCAATCTAAATCAGATCAGATGCTCTTCTCTTTTGAGGTAGAAAAGTAGCCCCATTTACTGCTCAGGTTATTCAGTAATGAGGTCCAGAGGAGCTGCGGTGGCTTGTGCTGGATTATTAAGGTCAAAATGCTACTTCTTCAAAACTAAGAATTCTCTAGTGAAGTTTCCTTCTGATTTCAGATTTCAACAAATACATCCCACCTAAAATTCACCTTATATTTGTGTCTTTGAAAGCTGAGATAAGTTGTTATGCGAGTTAGCAGCATTTTGAGGAGAGGTGAAAAAAAAAGTGCAGAAGTTGCTCCTGGTGGTGACTCCAAAAGGGTGTCACGGTGTGGCGAGTCAGTGACAGCGGGCACCAGCTCCAGGGAGCTGCGGCAGGGACTGAGAAACGGGGTGAAATCCCCTCAGACAGATCCGTAGGGCCTCATAGCAGGGCCGGTGAGGCCAAAGAGAGATTGCTAGGAARATGCTCTTCAAAATAATGACCTCCCTCCTATGGTTGGCTTTGCATCATATTCAACTTGCATGGATTGGCATAAATTGAAGATTTGAGTTCTGTGCTGTTCTTGAGTATTAGCTCCATTTGTTTCTCTGTGGGCAAATGTTCATAGTGGTGAACAATTTCTGTACTTAATCATGGGAAAAACACTGAAATTCTTCAGTACCTGAAAGAAAAATGTCTTTCAAAACATCTATGAAAGGGAATTGGAGGTTTGCTCCCTACTGCTTTGCAGTCAGCTTTCCACATTTTCAGAAAGCTTGAGCTGTGTGTGTTGCTGCAGGGACTCCCTTTTCCTCAGCACTTTTCAGCAGGCCAAGATTAAACATATCTGATGGCTTCTTATATGCCCATTAAGTAAATACTGAGTAATTGCTGCAATGGTTCCTTCAATGAATAAATGGCTGACATTTTTCTGAAGTCTCTTATTTCAAGAGCTCAAGTTGATTGAACTCTAAATGCAAAGCTTGATCGGGAGTCACTGAAGCCAGTGACATTTTTCTAGTGACCTCCAGGGGAATGGCAGGAGGCCACGTGGCCACAAGTTGGGAATCCCTTATCTTTGGCTGCTGTGTCTGATGTATCAGGAACAGGAGGATGAAAATGCCAAGCAGAGCTGCAGTCCCAGAAGCTGAGACCATGTTCTTGGCAACTGCGAACATCATCTTGGGTGACGGGAGCTGTTTGCCACTGTGGAAGTGTCTAGGATCTCTGTCTGAAGAGCAGTGAGCAGCAACTGCTGGAGAAGTAGGTCCACATCCATACAGACCCTGCAGGCTCCCTTACCAAAAAGGCACTTCATTATGCTTACAAGTGTACATATTTATATGCATGGATTTAATATACACACTTAACCCAGCAAAATCAAAGAGAGCACTTAATTTTAAGTGGGAGCAGGTGGCTAGGCAGTACTGAGCAGAATTATAGAGAGGAAAAGAGGGAAGAGTGGGGAAGAGACACAAATCCACAGAGAAGCAGATCCAGGGTACTGCTAGCACTGGGATGTGGACAAAGTATTTTCTAAAATGGTGACTGGAATTTTCCCTTGGAGCATCCACCACTTTGTGTTAAATGGGCTAGTGATAGAATAAATGGAATATAAAGGGGAGAAGGCTTAAAATAGTTTGGCAGAAGAGGTAGGCAAATAATTGATGCTTTGGTTCAATAGTAAAACTGATTAAAACCAGTTTGAATTAAATATAAAGTATTTGGGGGGGCTATATCTTCATTTTAAGGTTGAATAAAACATTTGCCTTCAGATTTTTAGAATGTAAGGTTTCCTTTTAAATTTTTAACAAGCATTAAAAACTTAAATTTAAATGATTAATTGAACACTTTCATTTTGAAAACAAGCTAAACCTATGCAGGAAAGCAGAATTTAGTATTTTTTAAAAGTAATCTCCCCAGAAGTAAAATAAGTCTCATAGAAAACTTCCTTCTGTTCTTTTTTATTAATATTATTTGTTTATGCAAACAGTGTTAGTGGAGAAGTAATATCCCATAAGTATATTAATAACAGATTTGTAAACAGTCCATCACAAAAGAGCAGGCTCTTATTTATAGATTATGTTAGTCTCATCACTGAACATTAGCAGATCAATAAGGTGGAGAAATAGAGCAATACTTCTATACTTTCAGATGGGAAAACACATGATTATTTGGCTTATGACCCTATTTGAGCTGCATGATCTCCCCTGGGTCATAATGGCCATTTCAGGAAGCAATGAACTAGATGGAGAGTTAGTCAGGAGGTGTGGAAATGAAGCTTGAAAACAGATTGCCTTTGATTGCAAGCAAAAAGAGCCGTGAAGAGGTGTGCTAACAATCTTTCCATTCTTAGCTAATAGCTGAGAGATTTTAGGTAAAAAATAAGAATYAGAAAACCTTTCCACCCACCCCCACAGTACCTTCCAGGACAACTTATAGTCTCATGTCTGTTCACATTTGTTTCTGATTGATGCTGATTAAAAGAAATTGCCACTAAGTCTGTGCGAGACAGACTTCTGTTTTTCTGGTAAGAGTGTTTAGAGCAGCCCGAGTACAACTGGAGCCTGTGAAGCAGCCTAAGTAGTTGTTTCTGTTACTACACCATGGTGAGGTGGCAACCTGCAGCGGTGAAGCCTGATCAGCTCCTGGGGGTGTGGGAAGAGGGCTGTAGACCTGAAGAGCCTCCTAGCACTGAGGAAGAAAGAGCCTGGTTATAACTCATGCTTGTCACATTTTGAGTAGGGTCAAGGATTCTCAACTAGTTCTCTAGGCAGGAAGGAAAACTGCACAATCTACTCAGTTATTTTAGGAAGTTATCTCTGTGGGGGCTGAGCAGCCTTGTGGAAATRGAAATTACTGAGTGTATAAAATACTCCAGATTCCAAGGTCAGAACACTAACTTCAGCTTAAGATCACCTTCAGGATCTAACTGTGGGATGTCAAGGAAAGATTGAACCTAGACTCTCTATTTTTCAGTTTTATTTAGACTTATTTTTCTGCACTTATTAAAAAGGACTTGCACTTATATCTGTATTTGCAATAAGCCTGCATTAGTTCTTAAGATACAACCTGATCAATCAGTTATCTTTAAACAGGAGCTCATGCAATTATTCCAGTTGGTAAGAGGTTTGCCACACAGGTGCATGAGGAAAAAGGTCAGGTTAAATGCTTTAAACAAGGAATATCATTTCCACTTTTAACGTCTCTATTGCATGACTGTTTTTAATGAATTTCTGAAAACGTTCAGTAGACTTTTTTTGTTGTTGTTGACAATATGTAGATGGTTTTTAGTTTGAGATCACCTCTAAATGTATAACCTTGCTACCAGTTCTCTCACTCGTCTCATTCTGGCCTTGGTCCTTTCTTACAGGAGGCTGTAGTTACTGCCTTTTTAACTGAAGCTTAATTTCTTCTCTAGAGGAATGATATTTGCAGTGGAGGTTCCTACTCCAATTTGTTTCATATTGAGCAAAAAGAAAAAATCATGAAATGAGTTTTAATTGTCATAACTTCCTGGCTATTGATGGTTGTCTTCAAATAGTAGTTATTTTGTTATTAAATTTCTTCAGAAAATACCCAGTAAAGACTAGCAGAACAGTTCCCACTGTGGAGTATTGTCCTGAGATGCTATGTGAGGCCACAGGATCTCAAATGGCATTTCAGAGTAATGTGGGTTTACCTATTCCTTAATAGGAGGAAACTATATATTCAGAGCCTTTTTAAAAGTTATTTCTTTTTCAGTTAGGTTGAGAAAAACATCTTGTTGAATCCTCTTGAAAAACACTGATGAAGGGGGGGAGAGGGTCACAGAAAAAAAAAAATTAAAATAATCTCTCCCTATTCCTGTAAAGGCAGTGCTCTGTCTTTTACCTGTTCTTCAGTTATCTGTAGAAGGTCTGATCTCATGTGTTCCTAATTATGCTTGGCTGCTGGACAGTGTCTGCCCCTGAGGCCATTAATGGGCCTCACCTGGGTGCCCTGATGGGCCTCACCTGGGTGTCTGACCCTGCTCACAGCCCCAGGGCTCCATTTCAGCTCAGTGTGGGGCCAGCAGCAGTGGTGCAGGAGGGCTGCTCTCTGGTCCTGCTTCTACTTCTCTGGTGAGTCTGGTCTTGGTGCTGTGGTAGAAAGATGGTTTACTGCATGGACTCTGTGCATGGAATGTAGGTCATAGCCTTGTCTCCTTCCCCATGCCGGTGGCTCCGGCGGTGTCCATTGCGCTCCTGGTCCAAGTCTTTCCAAGTCTCCTGGGCTCTCTGTGTCCATGAGCAGTCCCAGYGGGATGGTGCCGGTCAAGGAGGGCATGGCTGGTACAGCAGCTGGCCTTTTTGTAGTGACTGTGTTATCACGAGCTCATGGGTTAATTTATAGGTAGTTTTGAACTACCTATAAATTAAAATAAGATTGAGTTTTTGATAGGTAATAGCTAATTTGCTACATTTGCTTGCAGATACAGAAGAGGACAAACTCCAGTGCTTGCGGAGCCGAGTAGTTTAACGAGAGCTAGCTTAAACTTTCACAACCATTTGAGGTGAGTTGTTGCTGCTTTATGCATGTGATTAGAGTTCCGTGTGGTGCCCTGAGTGACCATGCAAGTATACACCTGTGGCCAAAAATGAATCTGGGATACCCTTTAAAGTACTAGGAAAGCTTGTAAGCATCTAATATCACTAAGTCTTCATTTTTTATTTTTGTTTTGTTTTTGTGAAATTTTATTGTTAGCCATAGATTGTAAAACTTACTTGTATATCTGAGTACTTGAGTGTATGGTAAAGAAGTCTCTAATTGAACAATAAAACAAAACAACATAGGATTGATTTTAAGAAGGTTGGGATACAATATGCTGCATCAGAAAAAGTTTGTGCCAGCTGTTGAAAAGGCAGAGTATTAAAGAGCCGTGCAAGGAGAGAGTAATGCAGAGTTAATTTCAAGTTATTTTTATTCTTCCGATGTACCTGAAATGACATATACATGCGACATATTTGTTTCCATATACAGTGGTTCCATGCAKTCTGCATACACTTGTCTCTGACATGCTACTTCTGTTTTAAGTAAATAGTGCTATTTTAAATAYTGATTTTTGAAAAATTGTTTCTGTCTAGTGATTTCTGATCTCTTTGCTGAGTCTGAACTGTTACTGATTGACATAGAAACTACTACTCCGTAAATAAATGTTTAATTATTATTTGAATTTTTTTGAATCCACTGATGGGAGACTCAAAGTGAGGAAAAGCAATGTATTATAGAATGTATTATGCATATATTGTGTATATCTAGATTGTGTTAATTTCTAGTAATTGACATCTCCATTACAATTGCTGAATTTTGTGAAATAGTGATGAAAGAGCAAATCAAATATCCAAATAGTCATAAGGCTGTTTGTCTTGTTGCAGAGATAGGGTAAGCGTTCTCCTTTGGGAAACTGATGTCAGAGAGTCCCTTTTTCAGGTAGACTTATGTGAGAAGAATCAACATATATACAGGGCGTTGCATAGGAGGCTGCTCTTTGATTGCATCATATTTTGATGGTTCTACTTGGAGAAGACAGTGGCTAATATTTTAGAAATGGATAAAATTAAATATTGGGAAGACAAGGAAGATTGCTAGATCTTGGTGAGTTGTCTTTCTGTTTTTTAATGATAGACTGTCCTCACAGMGAAACTGTGGGACAAGCCCAGCCCTAATCTGAAGTGGGGCACAAGGAGAAGGGGAGAAGCTAGTTCCTTGAGTAAATCTACCATGCTAAGATATTTTGAAAATAGGAGTTATAACACTCATTTCAATAAATTTCTAATGAAAATTGCTTAGGCATTTTAGCATCCAAAGATTTTTCTTTTTTTCTTCTCTTTTTTTTTTTCTCCCAGATCTTAGATGTGGTTGCTGATTCAATTATTTTCTTTTTCTTGGAAAGCTTTCTTATATTTCACTCTTATCATAATGAAGAAGGTATCTAAGCTTAAAATTGTGAAATAAATCCAAGACAGCAATAGAGACAAATGGTTCAGTTCTCTGAGCTATTAAATTGCTATCTACAATCTTTATCTCAACTCCTTGCTGTTAGAGCCTGGAGTTCTGAGCAGAGCCATGTACACGGTAACAGCTTTGACATGGCTTATTTAAAATAAGCAAGCAGCAATGATGAAAATGCAACCAAATGTTGGATTAGTAGRTTTGTTGTAACTGAACAGTACATCACCATTAAGGTTTGTAATGGTTTTGTGAATGCAGTAGCTTCCCATATAAATGAGATTTTATGGGGTTTAGATGCCTTTCATGTTAACTGTTAAAGATTTGTAGATGCTAAAATCAAATTTAAGTGCCAGGCTCAAATGTGTTCAAATGTTACAATGTTGTTATTGGCTTTTTCCAAACATCATCAAATTAGTTGAGCACTGTGATAAATTCCTCCTGCTACAGATACATTATACAGATGCAGGCRGTTAGAAGGTAACATTTTTTTTTCAATCTTTTTGCTTTTTCAAATGGTAGATGAATTAATGAGTACAGCAAAACAATAATATATAATGATTCATGAAGCAAGGTGGGAATGAATATGTTAAATAGAAGAAGATGTATTTTGTCATCTCATCTGAAATACTGTGTTCATGCAGTAGCTAATTGCTATACTAAATACTGCTCAATTGAAGTATGTTTATTTAATTAGATTAGCATGCAATTATATGTGAGCAATTTAAGAATATACATCAAGAGATTTGTTTTTCATGGGAATGGAGTAGCAAGGGTTTCGTTTGGTGTCATGCAGCTTGTGCCAGAACACGGAGGCACTTAGTGCAATGAGCACACCAGGCCTCGATGAASTTCTAGCCTTAGCTGGGGCTCCAGAGTGCACAGCACGGCTTGCCGTGGAGGATGCACATGTGTGTGGGTGTCTTAATGGGGATCAATGAGGGTATTTTGACTTAACATGTTGCTTTATAAATCCCAAACCAACCCTTTCACATTTCTTTCACYTTGAGACCACACTACCTGAAATGCCTGTTGGTTTTGCCTGCAAATGGCTCTCTGTAGGGCCCCAGGGAGCTGTGCAAGCTCTGAATGTGGGCTGAGATGGGCACTTTGGCCCCAAGAAAGCCAAGTGGCTGCGCKGGCTGAAGGGCCAGAGTCTGAACCCCAGCTTGTAATATCAGCGTGTTGTCGGTTCATGCAACGGAGCTTGAAATGAGTTATTAATGTCCAGTGGTGAGCTGTGCTAGTGCATAATAAGGACTTAATAGCATGTGAGAAGCATCTATAGGCTGTGCCACGGCTGTACTGTGAGTGCTCCTCAAGGAAACTTCTCCACTAATCACCTTGGGCAGAGGGAAGTTTCCCTGTCCCCCGAGTACAGTYGGATTAAGCCACAGAACAGTTTTCTTGGTCAGAAATAAACTCTGGGCTTGTGCTGAGCTTCAGCATTTGGGTAACTGCAACAGGAGTCTGAACTAGAGCTGCTCAAGGGTTGTAGCCTTTCCTGTCCTTAATACTATTAAAATGATAACTTGAGGGTGTTTTTGGTTAATGAGGTAATTATGCTCTCCTGGGTTTGACCTTGGAGTTTATTAYACTGCTAACAGGAAATGAGAAACTGAGATATATCTTTGTTGCTGGATACATCTTGAAAATTTTGAGCACAGGATCCAATCAACGCAAGAGATTATGGCAGTGAATTGGAGTATATGAATTTGCATATTAATAGTATTGCTAAGAAAAACCTGCATAGTGGCCATGCAAATCCTTTAATGCTGGCTAATAAGGGCTGTCTGTCACCTGCACTGCTGGCTGCACACGCTGTGTGTTCACTGAGGAACCCTGACATGGCATGTTTGCAAATAACACAAAGAATTAGAGTGCAAGGAAGTACATAACTAAGAAAACTTTACTGCTTAACTAAACTCTCATTTGCCAAATAGGTGGTTCAATATACATAGAGTCCCCTTCCTGCCTTTTAACACAGCAGCTTTAAATAAATAAATGAACAAATGCCCCAAATTACTCTTGAAATGAAGCAGCTGTGAGTTGCTTTCTTTTCTTGAAAGCAAAATTAAAAAATGCTTTGAATATAGGGTGGGGAACATACCTCTGCAGCTGTGAAATTGAGRATTGAAGCATATAATTAATAATAGAATAGTAAGAAGAAGTTAATTTTTAATCATAAACTAAAGGAAAGGGGGCACACTTCCTTTTAGCTCACAAGTGTTGCCATGGCTCAGTTGCTATGGCTATTCAATTTTCATTTTCTGGGGAAAATATACAGTAAATACTGCTTTTTTTCTAAAACACCAGAGAAAAGAGGAAAAAGAAGAGCTAACATGCAAATTTGGCTTTAAGGAAGAMAAAGAAAAGAAATAATCACAGCTTTATTTGTCYTTTCTAATTATGRTATGATGTAAAAAATTCAGCAGATGGGTTAGAAAACTTGATTTCTGTGAAATAGGTGTAGTGGTTTGTAGTACTTCTCAGTAGGGTGCTTCACTGCATTTAAYGCTCTGCGAAGGTGATGGTGCTGGTTTAATTTAGTTACCTTACTTTGAATATCAGTTTTATAATTTGGTTGAATATATAGTTACATGCAAAAATTAAAAAAAAATGGGTCTTTTACAAAAAATGCTTCCTTTCTGGACTATGGTTCTATTACATGGGATTATATCTGCATGCTTGTGGTGAGGAAAAAAGTATCTATGTTCTCCTGTGTGCACAAACCTTCCTTGTTAAATGCATGGATGTTGACTCACATTAATGACAGTCCCTTGCTCTAGGCCTCCTGGCAGAATATTTATTTCTTAGCATTTATCTTCTGCCTCCAAGTTGGTGACACGTGTTGTCCTGTCAATTATTCTTCTCCCTGGAGTAGGCTTAGTCTCAAGTTTAGCTTTCTCAAATGTGTGGAAGACATTAGGGTAGCAGTGTCACCTCCACTGTTGTGTTTCTGCCCACACCTCCTGGCAAGGRGATGGCTTAGAAAAAGATGTGGGTATGATCCCCAAAGCAGCATAGGAAAGAGAACATGACCTCCAAAACATTGTGAGAGATGGATTTCCTGCTCTTCAGTATTGACAGGTTTATGTTGCTTGCTCCTGTCARTAATGTCTAACCTTCTCCAGGCACTGAATTTCTGTATCAAAAAGGTTATGGACTGATATCAATAGAATGGTCAGGTTCTCTGCTCCCCCTCTTCGTGTACACCTTGGAGGGTCCCAAGCTGAGTGCCCTGTTCTCCATGTACTCTATACTGGTAGTATTGCTCCTTTTTTTCTATTTTTCTGTGCTTCTCTCAGTCTTGACAGATGATATTTTGTACGTTATGTTGTGGCAAAACCTGGAATGACTGTAGATGGCAAAGAATGAGTCTTCACTACTGATCTAATGGGGAGACTAAATTGGCCATTCTGTAGCTCTTSTTAGCTTTTGTTTCGTGTATGTGTACATCCTGGCACGTTGTTTGCCTTGTTGTTCTGTCAAAGGCCAGCAATTGCTTTGATGCTGGATTCTCTTCAAATATATGTATCCTCATCTCTTCTGTCATTTCCATTGCAAAGAAGATGCAATGATAGCCCATCTTGATGTGGTAAGACTGATATGCCRTAATGGTGGTATAGCATTAGATGTCCATGTTTGACTAAAATCTCTATACATACAGTGTTCCTTCTAAGTGTGTCCTCTCTGAAGCGGGATAGATGGATACCATTGGTTTTCCTAATTTGGATTAGCTTGATCAAGTGCTAAGTGCAGCAATAAATAGATTGCATRTATGATTTTTAAGTAACTAGAGAGAATCATAGGACTCTAAGTAGTAGTTTTGATAGGGAAAAGGATGGTGATATTGATGTCTCCTAATGTTTTGAGAGCTTTGTGCTTGTAAAATGGAAAAAGTGAATAATATAATAATAAAATATCAACATTTCCCAAAGTATCTCTAAATTTCAGCGAGACAGTAGATGGGTCTTCAGCTCTGTTATCTGGATTCAAGGTTCCAAACTAGCCTAGTCTCAGAGCATGAGAAACAAAGCCCCTTTCCTAGAAGCAACAAAAACTCTCTCAAAAATCAGACCTTACCTTTTATTTTCAGAGTTTGCTACCAGARTTTTCATTTCTGAAATAACTGAACAAAGTGTACACATTGTTATGTCTTTGCATTGGAAAGATTTTAATTCTCATCCTTGTCAAGAGCTCCATACATATGAGTCACTGTATTAACATATTTTTCCACCAAATACATTGCCAGGTTCCCTCTGGGATTCATCGTGGCTTTTTGGTATGATGTTTATCCCCATGTTTTTACATGACCTAATTAATTTTTCACAGTCTTATTAGTCTTCGTGTCAGAGTGTGCCAGTTTGTAAGATGCATATGAACAAGTTGCCTCTTTTCTTGATAGCATTTCCAGAGCCTGGAATAAATTTCTTGGCTCATTGTCCTACTGCATTGTGAGTCATGGATCTGTCAATTTGAGGGAAGTGAAAGTCTCCATCTGGAGAATGCTGTGATAATCTGCTTTGTGCTTAATAGCAGTGGTTTTGTGACTTGGCTGTCATGGAACATCCCCAAGCCATCATGTTATTTCTCTTGAGTTTGAGCATTTATCTATTTCTCAATTTAGTATTTATCTTTGAGACATAAGACATAAGGTTCTTAGTACCTCAAAACTGTGTTTTCTCTTAGGTTAAAAAATAAATCTTCCACAGAGAATGTGCATCTGAAGGCTCTGGCCATTCCTGTAGTACCTGCTGAGTGTTTTGGTGTCCAGGCTTGTTCAGTGTGTCTCTATAGTGCTAGTCGCCTATAGGTGGCCCTTCTGTTCATAATCCTGCTGAAGAAGCCTGTGAAAACCCTTTAGTTACTTCTAGTAGTTATTTGTAATGAGGTGAAACCAGCTGTACTCCTGTGAAGTTACAGGATTTAGTCTTTCATGAAGGATTTTAGTCATCCATGATTCAGTTAAACCATTTTGTCAGAAGCAGAGATAAGCATCAGTGAGTCTCTTAAGTATTGTTTCCTAGTACTTTGAAAAAGTTATTTAATATTATGATTAGGTTCAACAATTTGACAGCAGATGAGAATTTCAGAAATGCAAATAGAATTTTATATATTCATAAGACCTGAAGATTTCAGAATGATGTGACTTTTGATTTTGTCAATTTTTTTTCCAGTAAGTGAATATATGAAATTGACAAGTGGGAGAAATATGTTTCTTACTCCTGTGTTTTCACTTGTGTGTGGGTGTTTGCATTTGCCACTAAAGCAGCTTCTAATTTTCATGCCATGTAGCTTTTACTAGGATGTAATCTCATCCTGGGTTCTCCATAAAAGTGGCTTTTGGAGCTGTGGATGCTAGTGTTTCCAAAGTATGTGAACAGGCAAAGGAACCTTTTCAAAGTACCTAAAGGTATAAAAAGCTTTTATCAGCAGCTACTGCAGTAATAAAGCAGATGAAGCAAACAGTTACTCAAAATGTATCTTTTATAACGTGCTTAGTCTGACGAAAACTTTGACTATTTTCCTTCAAGGATGATCAGAACAATAAAATTAAATTAGGCAATAAAATTTGCTAAAGGAGCTGCCTGCAGGTTGCAATGTCTGACCTGAAAATCTGTCATGAGTAGTGACAAATACACAAGCACCATGATACCTGCTCTCCATAGGAGAMAGAATAGTTCCTTGGAGGTTATTTAGTGTGATTTATCACACACTAGGAATTACCCAAGTATGTTGCTGCTGATAGAGTAGGTTCAACCTAGCAGGGAACGCAAGGCTCCTCTGCCTCCTCAAAGCTCTTTAATGACTTGAGGATCTACATCAGGGAAAACACCACATGCCTGAGAAGCTGAGCTGTTAATGCTGTAAAACCTCATGTGAGAGAAGAGCAGTAGTGAAGGGCTATGCTGATGAGACAGAAAATTTATTTTCATTTTAATCAGAGGAGATTTTTGTATCTCACTAAGTTTTCTAGATTGGGCAAGAAAGCATCCTCAGTTTTAATCCATGCGTAACTTGTTAGTTAAGGAATGATTTGCAAGTGATAACTATGGAGTTATTTGCAAGGTATGTTATGATTTTTAGACTTTTATACTCTCCAGAGCATTAGGCAGTGTTGATGATTGAGATTTGGACATGGGTAACTGCATTTTCCCAAATAAAACTATTGAATTAGACCTTCGTAATATTTGTATTGGGAAACTGCATTGGGAACTTTACTCCAGAACAGCTTGCAGGTCTGCCTAGTAGCAAATCAAGACTTCTGGAATGTTTCAGCAAGTTTCAGAGAATCAGTGAGCACATAAGGTCACATTTGTTAATATTGACCTCTTCCTGATCAGTCCTCTCTAGCGAGGAGGTGCAGACTTTCACATAGAAACTCCCGAGTACTGAGTTGTTGTATTAAAATGGTATCAAGATGCACCATTAAAAGTTTGGAGAGCTTTTTTTATTATTTTTAATATAGATATCTAGCAAGAAAGACTATCTGAATTGTAAGACTTAAAATTTGAGATGTACTGCTTTATTCTTTATATTCTTTGTCTTGTAGAGCATGTTGGGAATCATTTAGGCTGGAAAATGGTGTGGTGGCTCTTGCTCTGCTTCTGTTAGGCAGGACTAGGCTAGTGAGAGAGCAAGAATTGTCTGGATAAATTGCAACGTTAAAAACATGGAGGTGGTAGTAGAAAACCTGGAATATATTTGTTTCATTGTGTTCTTTTTCCTCTTATATCCTAATTGCTTATTGAAATCTCAGGTTATTTTAGGAGCTCAAAAAGTGAGATAAGGCAAAGAGCATATTTGCTCATTATTTTCTCTTTATATTCTAAGTCTAATTTTAAGAGTTCCCATTTCAGCGCATCAGCTTCTAGTGTTGTCGTTATCTGCTCCAAGGCAGATATYATCAGGTTCTTTATTTTTCAAATATTTTAGTTTATTAACTTTTACTGACCCTATTAAAGAATTTATGTAACCAGTTGAGCCAGACTGTTGCTGCTTATGGCAATCTGCATAACAGGCTTGAGTGCAAAATATTTACCGTGGTGGTATTGGGAGCTGCTGAGAACGTGCAACACCTTCTGCATACTGCTCATCTTGCCTCTTGAGACATTTCTGCTCTTTACCACAACTGCTTCTTAGCGCAAATCTGAATTGTTTATTGCAGGTAAAGATTTTTGGCATTCCTGCCCATCTTTGTAGTACAGCAGAAGCATAATAAAAAATAAGATGACAATTGTGCAGATTYCCAGATAAGCCGTTTCGAGAGAAAGGGCAGGTTTGGAAGCAATTGGAGTTTTGTTCCCATATATTCTGCATATGCTATCGTGTCTGCCCCGCTATTTCTCAAGAACAATCTTTTTTTAAATGCTGTTATATTTTTATTGTCTATATTATAGAAAAATAAAGTGTTTCTTTATTTCTGATTATTATCTTATTTCTAATATTCCTTTGTAAACACTACAGAGAATTTTAGTATTGTTTAGACTTTATTAGCTGGATACCTTATTATTATTATTATTATTATTATTTTTAACTATTATTTTCTAAAACTGCAGGGTTTTTTGAAAAAAGATCTGGTCCCTTATCTCATTTAAACTTAAGTTAAACAGTCTGTCTTTAAACAATCATGTGATTTTTTTTGTTTTTGTTGGTTTATTTCTCTTTCTAATAAATAATTCCACAGGAGCCCAAAAACTTTCTGGAGAAGGGCAACTTGAAGTGTGGGCAGAGCAAGCAAGGGAGGAAGAGAAAACAAGCATAGGTACCCTCACTGCTGAAGTGGCCTTTTCCTTGCAGGGGGATATTAACCATTGACTTTYCATTGACCTGGGAGGGAAACTAATACAAAGCTGCAGGATGAAACCACACAGCAAGTGTTTTTTTCAGAGAAGAGTTAAGCAATGGGAAGGGAGAGGATCCACAATACACTCTCTGCTGCAAATATTTTACGAAGTATTAAGGAACCTGTGCAGCCGAGTAGAAAAGGCTCCTATGCAGTGAGAAGATTAGATATAGTTTACTGATGGATTAGGGACTGTAATTATCCCTAAATCTTGTATGCRAAACTGTGAAACTCATGCTGCTTAGACCATTAATGCTTTTATAAATACATATTATACACACATGCATATATTCAAAAAGGTGGGGGATAAGAGCTTTTATTAGAGGTGGGGAAGAGGTTTGTGAAAGAGGGACAGAAAAGTGATGTTAGGGAATAGAATGGCTGAGGGAGGAGTGTGTATGGCAGGAGAGGAGTTTGGATTGGGAGGATGAGAGGGAGAGATGTTTAGGGGCTGGTAGATAAATTTAATCAGTAAAGTTAATGAAAGCAATCTGGGCTGGCGGGTGTTTTAGTGGAATCTATCAAGGTCTGAATCGGAACCAGAATTCTCTGAAGAGTTACCTGAAAATGGGGAAAAGAAAAATTGCAGTCATTATTCCAACCCTGTGCTTCAGGCAACTGTGGTAGACGCAGTCTTGGTTTGTATTGCCTCATTTGCCTGTATTAGTCACTTAAAACAGAAATGCATCATTGAATATAGTGGGTCGTTTTTGCAAATATGTTCCTGCTTGTTAAACTTAAGAATTGTTTTTCCCTTAGATATATATAATATCTCTCCCAAAGGCTCAAGTACAAATCCAAATTGGATGCGCTTTCTCTACCCATCAAGAACTTTTGGCAAGAGGCCACCTGGGAGGTGTCCATAGTTACTGGAGTTTCTGCATTTCCCATTCCACATTAATGCTTTCTGGGTATATCTCATCTTTGGAAGTCTGCACTGCACAAGAATTCACATAATTTTGACACAAATGATTCTTGCTCTCTTTCTTGATGAATAAGTTGCAGACTTGCCTGGTCCCTTGTGTGGCATCTCATCATAATGTAATGATGATATTCCTTGAATGCTTTTCYTGGAATTGTAGTAAAAAAGGAGTCTAATTAAGAAAAAAGTATCATGGAAAAAAATGCTGGCATATGTATAAAATACTTATATATATTAATTTGTTCATTTTAAGAGGCAATAACTTTTATTACGTATCTTGAGTATAATCCTGAATATATTCAATAACATAATGCAATTTTTTAGTGGATTGCTGTAGCAACTGCTTTTAATTAACATATATATTCCTGCAATTTGTCTGTTTGTATTTTCTTGAGCTCCTTTCTATACTTTTTTGCTATTTGTTTAAATAGAATCCGACATTTGACTGTAATAGACCATAAAGATATTTAAATATAGGCCTATGAAGAGGTAGAATTTTCAGAACTGATTCCAATTATTATTAATAGCTGTTGCTATGGCTTGCAGACCTAATAGCAATCAGTGTCTGAAGCCACAAAGGTTTTCTCTTCCTGCAGCTGAGTAGTCATGGAAAAGGGTCGTCCAAGCAGACGGCTACGGGGTGATTTGAGCCTCACGCGGGTATCGGGTTGTCTCGACCGAGTCCCTCTGCTCAAGAAATGAGCMGGCATCAGTAAAAGCAGGACAGTTTCCTTGAGCAGCCTTGTTGCTCTGTATCTCTGCTAAAAGACACTTGGTTTATTATTCCTGTGATCTGTCCAAGATTTCACTGATGTGCCCTGTGTTCTAGTCATGATGTGTTTACCTTTCCAGTATCACAAAGTTTTGGGTGATTTTGGAATAATCAGGACTGGCAACATGGCTAAATATTCCCATTTTCTGAAAATTCTGTTGAGGTCTAAGTCTGACTCATAGAGACAGAGAAAGGGATAGGAGATGAGCCAGCTACCCAAGCTCCATGCGTGCCCCGGGAGAGGTTGTTCATCACTTTGTGCTGCAGGCTCAGAGCTGCTGCCTTGCTCCCTCCTACTCCATCTATGTGCCACTACTGTGATTTTTTTTTTCTTTTTTCTTTTTTTTTTCCTCCTCTGTTTTTCCCAGCATTTTTCAACTCAACTGTTTTGTCTGGCATTTGACAGACTAGGATGGGCTTGCGAGCAGCTCCTTGTTGGCCCCTTACAGTAGCTCATGGCAGGTGARGAAGAGGAAGGGGAAATATGCATCCCTGCTTCCAGTTCTTGGGACAGATGCAAAATTTTGTAAATTGGATTTTATTTCCTGTTGGCTTAGATGTTAAACACAGAGGAGTTAAAAATACCTTCTCATCTAATGGATTAAATGTTTTAAATGTTATCAGCTGTTGTTCTGAACATGTTTCTCTTTCATGGTGCATTTCTCKGCATGTTTGTGCTGGAAAGCTATGATTGGGGGGAAAAAATAAACTCCCACCTCTAATTCTTATTRTTATGACATTTCTTAGAGGCATATGTCTTAAGGCTTACTTCAGCATCTGGGCTCTATTAAMTTTAAACCTTTGAAAATGCTATTTAAGGTCTTTCCCAAATGCTGCTCTGTCTTCTCCAAATTTTATTCCTACCTTATGTATAAAATATCTGTATTTTAAACATGTTTTTCTTCTTTTGGCTTTGATTATACATATTGCAAATAAAGTCTCTACTGACATTATATAGGTTAGAAAACTGTGAGTCTTCCCAAAACATATTGAGTCTTCCATATGTTTAACATGCTCCATATGTTAATGTTCTCAAGCAGGGTTGCGGGGGGGAAACCCCCCAAACTTTCCTTTTCTGGAGGAGGTCTCTTTTGGAGAACGGGCTGCCTGTGTAACAGCTGACCAAGGAGCAGCAGAGAGGTGGCCGAGCAGCCCAAGGGGAGATGGAGCCTTTGGGAAGGTCAGCCTCTCATCTCCGCCTCCCCTCCAGCTCTGAGGAGYGAGGTGGTGCTTTGTGCTGAGAACGCTGTGCTAAGAACGAGTAGCTGCAGGCACCATTTTTACTTCATAGAAATGTGAATCACTATTAATAGCATAGGGAATATGAGGAAACCGCTGTGTGGCTCATGATGGACCATTTAGAAAATTGAATTTATCAACTCGGGCACTCCACAACCAGAGTCATACTATAGGTAGTATGCTGTGTGTATGGACATGCTATAAAATATAGTTTCTTGCAGAAGCCACTGTGTTCGATGGTAAGCAGCACCGTTCCTGCTCTTTAACCATAGCATTTCAAAAATATCACAATGCCGTGTGTGTACATGCACGTGCAATAATATTAGGTTTTCTTGTTTATTCCTGTGTCTGTTGCCTGAGTTGTCAACAATCCTACTTGAAAACTTTTTGTCTTACCCACAGTAACTGCAGGTTATGAGACAGGGGAAGAAGGAGCTGGACAGCCTTCCTAACCTGAAGAAACAGGAAAAGGCAAATGAAAGCCAAAAGTTATGTTATAAATAGAGCATAAATGCTCATCCGTTGTGAGTTTGAGTGCATCATAAGTAATTGCATCCATCAGGAAAAAAATGCAATTCAAAATTTCTTATATACCCAAAAACTTAAACGTTCATCATACAGAGCTTTTAAAGTTTACCATAAGAGAGATTTGTACTGCTTTTCGTTCACTCTGTGGGGGGGGAAAAAAAAAAAAAAAAGGTATGGTTGGTTTGTTTTATTGCAGTATGAACTAAAAAAAGATTGTTTCCTTTAGAGACATTGTGAGCAGTTACATATCATTGCAGGAGAGAATTGTTTTCACAAACTGGTTTCTTAGTTGTGATATATAATACACCATTTTACCTAAATCCAGGAGTTGCTAATACTTGCTATATGGCAGCAACTAAAATCAGGTGTCAGTGGTTTGTAACTACATCTGTGAATCACCAGACCACAATGGTAGCTTGCAATATCACTTTTGTAGTGATTAACAGGCTTCATAGTGAGCTTTTTCATTCCATYTCGGAAAACCTGTAAGCTGCTATAGAAATTATTGTGTGTTCAGGCAMTACATATATCTGTGCATTATGGGGAAACTTGAAGAATATCAGCTACTGGTTGTTTACTTTATTTCAGCCTTCTCAAAACAGCCCTCACTTCCTCATCAGTGTACTATGTCAAGGGATCCTATTACATAAAGTTTGATAAATAAACAGCATTAAAGATTGTGCTGGCTGTGTAACCAGYCTGTTTGACAGTGAAAGATTTAAAAACGTCCGCTTCAACCTGGAAAAAAAATGAGCACAGCCCCATTTTATGTGCCAAATGACAAACTATAATGATTAATAGGCCTGTTTGAATGAATGAATGTCCTAGGTGCTATACAAGTTTATGTTGTGCAGTAGCTCGGTATATAGTGCTTGACAAACCTCTTCTATGGAGATGTAAAAGACAACAATTGGTAAAAATAACAAATAACAGGTAAGCCAGGCCAAGCYAAGAGTAGGTCTATACAGCGTTTCAGATGGGCTCTGTGTTGTTCAGAGGTGCAGGTGCTTTGTAGAGCTAACGATTAATCTGGAGCTGACTAGTGCCACCGCACAGATCTTAGCACAGACTGACACAATATGGGAAATTAAAAAAGAACTTAATTGGCACCTGAAGGTTTCACATGTGTTCCCTGAGATTTATTTCCAAACGTCTTCCGGGATTTATTTCGGTGTAAAAGATCATGTTTTAAAGCACTGGAGTATTTCTAGTAAGACAAATGTAGGCAAACTTTTTGTTCTATATGAAACGTTAAGTGATCTGATTCTACTGTTGTTTTTTAAGAAGGAATAAAATGTGGCTAACGTAGGAGCTTAAAAAGAATAGGAGCTTCAAGTAGATCTTTTAATTCTACCTTTTTCAGTTCTCCAGCTGTGTAAGGGGCATTATTTATTGTGCGTGGGACTTTTGATTAACTGGTGTAGCAAATAGATATCAGGTTTGATCAGGTTTGCTTTTTTTTTTTTTTTAAACTGTTGCGTGTTATCAGTTCAAAAATATGATTCTCAAAGCCATCAAAAACTTCTTCTGGTAAAGAAGAACGTCTGAAAAAGAATTAAGGAAAATGAAGTTCATAAAGGAGAGGGAGATTCTAACTAAAGCATAGGACTCATTCTAATGTTTTCAATGTTTTCAATCACAATCAGACTTATTTCTACACGCTGGTATTTTCCGCTGCAAGTATTCTGCCTAACTTAGGTTCATATGTTTTAGATTTAGATCCTTATGAATTTAGGGCCTCCAAATAACTTTGCCCAATTGCACCATATTTCATGATACGTAAGTCTGCTGTCCTTGACTAGAGGGATGTTCCAGGAACTGAATCAACCCAGGGTGATGGTGGTGAGGGGCGGTTTGGAAAAGAGGAAATTTGATAGGCAATAGAATAGTCTTGTAATTTTAAAACCTGAGTCACAAAAATGGTACTTGAACAGATTTCCCTAAGAATGTTTTAATGGCCTAGAGCTATGGAAGCTTGTGCTTGGACAAGCCACTGAAAAGTCCTTAATATCTTATTGAGGTCTCATCTAGAGTTGGAAAACTGTCACGTATAGTTTTGTTCATTAAGAATATATATCAGCAAGCTACCTTGTTCACATAACCTCCACAGTGATAGGTAAATTACTTTAATTTTGATGTGTAACAGGAATACTTTAGGAGGTTAAGTGAAAATTGTTATAAGACACTACTCTTCAGTAACAGAAAAGTAACAAAATGAGAGAAATTTGATTTAGCTCTGAAATATGGCATGTTAAGTCAAAGACCAGTTTTTGATTTGTGGCGCACAGATGTGATCAAACAATACTTGAATACTTTCAGCTTTTTTTTTTTTTATTAGCAGGGTTATAGTCTGTGTATAAATCTAAACAAGTCTGTTGTAATTGGACTGCTAAAACAAAGCTTGTGCAGTCAAAATATGGCTCTATTTGCAGTAACATTAGAAATAACCCACATTTTTGGAAGATTTGATTATCTAGTTATAAAGCTTTGAGCATTCAGCAGTCTAGGCCTTTTCAGTGTAGCCGTGTGGCTTCCAGTTTTAGCAAAGATTTTGGCCAAAGAGGAGAAGGTGGCCTTTGATTCCAAAAATATTTGTGCGTCTTGACTTTGAATGCTGCCACCAAAAATCTGAAAAGCAAAAAAACTTCTTCCTCCTTGTGTATGCACACATGTGCTTACAGCAATATATGTGCTAAATTTCTTACATGTCTMTAGTCTTGGTGAACCTTATGATAATTTTTTCCCTTTTCGTCTCTGCTGCTCAAAACACTCATTTTATTTGTCTTGTACTTTATTGCATAGCAAGATTGTTTTTCTATTTTTTTGGTAAGACATGCTTGTCTGCTTCTGTTTTATATTTTCAATATGTGCAGTTCATCCTCTTTAAGGACTACTGGGCACAGTTACAATGTAAATGATGATTAGATTATGAATTGCATTGTATTGAGAAATATTTCAGTTTTGAACTTCTGAAAAGGCAGCTGATGTGATATAAGATTATGGAAAATACATTGGTACACAGTGCTGGCCCTGGAATCCAGGCTGTACTTATGGGATGTGGTAAATTGATTTGTGAAACTGCATCTAATAAGGAACTTTCATTGCTGAATTTCCTGTTTACTGCTGTGAATAATCCTAATACTGTAATATATTCCTAAAATAAGGCCCCAGATTAGTAGATAGTTTAATGACCCTGTGCTTTTCAAATCTTACAGAACACTTTATGTCCATTCAGATATCTGACCTGTTAATGTTCACCTTCTCCTTTTGAAATTACAGTTTCAGGGTGAAAACTTTCCACTTTAACATTCCTTGCAATGCTCTTTCCTTTTCATTCTAAAATATGTTCTATGAAGGTAATATAGTTAGAATTTTTTTTTCAATTTTAAGTCTCCTTTAGYTGTATTTCTTTCACTTACTAATTTGTAAGTGGAAGTCCACACCTCCACATAAAAACTTGAGCAGGTTGAGATTACCTGTATTTCTTGAATTTATAACCATGTCTGAGAGCTGGAATCAAATATTTTACCAGCTTTCTGAGCCTCATATATTCAGCCTAACTTAGCTTATTATTCTTTTTTTTAAAGCTTTCTGTTGTGTACTTTGCAGTATTGTAATAAGAGATTCAGTGATGCTTAAATCCTAGCCTTCAGCTTAATTCAAAGCTATGCATATTTTTTTCCTCCTTCTGCCCTCATTAGCTGCATACTTCCTATGCAATTAGATTCTAACTTGTTACCTTGTGTGCTTTTTGGGAAAGATATGCCCCAGGAAAGGCCTAACGAGAGGAGGARGAAACAAAAAGCTTTCTGAGGGGTTTTGTACTGGTATTTTGGCATGTTTTTGTTGGGAGCCATGGCACGTTGAATAGAGAAATATTACAGAAGAAAAGACTATAAAGAAGAAATTGGCTGAATGGCAGAAGGTGATGACTTCAGTACATGGGATAGGAATAAATGTCAGTCACTCCCAAACTGGAGACTGATTCCCAATTCTGTGCAGTGGAATTGGTCCGCTGTAATCCAAAGTGGAACTTATTTTATAAGTTAAGGCTACAACCTACAGGCAAGGCACTAATGTTATCTGTATGACCTAATCCTCAACTTATTGTCATATTTAAAGCACATTTTTTGACATGTATTCATTACCGAGTCACGTGAAGCATAGGTTTTCATCTACTGTTGCATATGTGTTTTTGTCAAGTTTAGTTCCATTTTTTACTTGTGCAAAGAGGAATACTCTATTTTTAAATAACTTTGTTCTAGTGTTCTTCTAGCTGAACAAGTTTTCTATTAAGGGAACAGATTTCATATCTAAATGAGATATTTGCTTCAGCTTCCCAAGACAAAAATATGTTTACTTAAAAATAAGCTTCGTAATCCTATAAAGTACTATAGTGTACTGGATTTTTTTTTATGTACAATGATTTGTACCAAATAGACTTAATGGAATTGAGCAGCATATAAAGCTAAGCATATATAGAAGGGGATTAGACAAAGTGTTAAGGCTTCCCTCCCTCCTATGAAATAGCTACTTAAAATTGCTACTGTTAAAATTGGATGTTAATGTGTTACTTGTAATAGCTAATTGGCTTGTACGTTATTTGGATTAGAGAGTGAGAATGAATATAACCTTGGYGCTTGCCTTGAAAACCCTGCCCAAACTGCTATTTTTGTTATAGCTCATGGAAGCAGCCTCCCTTTGATAGTAGGTGTTGCGGGCTGAGAACCCTACTGTGTGATGGCTAATCCTGGTGTGAATCCTGGTCCTGGGAGAGGCTGAAGGTGTGAGGGGCTCAATTTTAAGTGGTGAAGCTCAGCTCTTGTGAGTAAGGTTCTTGATTTCGGAACTGCACAAGMGCTTGTAAATCTTTTGAAATATATGTTTGCTGTTAATTCACTAATGGAGCTGATGTTTCCTTAGGGCTTAATTCAATATCCGCTGATATCCATATAAAGATTTCCAGGTTTAAGCTCATAATCAGGCATACAGTTGTGATAAGCAACCACAGAATATCCCCGTTTTCTTCTTGGCTTCACTTTTTTAAGGTAAAAATACTGTTAGTATGTTTAGAATCTCTTAAAATAATGGTCCTGGGAAGGTCTGTGAGAGAGGAAAAGAAGAAGCTAAATGGCCACTAAACCTGCGATGCCCTTTTGCAGTATATTTGCTACCGCTCTCAAGCACCTTGTCATCCTTTGAAGGCATTTTGTCAACAACAACCAAAACAACTGGAAAATAATCTTCAGATGATAATACATGTCCCTGAGGAAACAGTGCAATCTGCAGAAAGAGTGACCTAACTTTCTTAAAATATTTCATTTCAAAAACTTGATTTTTCAATGTGCATGTATCTAATAACTGTACGGACCAGCTCACTGCTGCAAACAGCCCAGGCAATTTCATTCATCTTGATGCTTTTGTCCTTTYGGGCCTTCACAGAATGATGAGGTAGTCATGTCATAACTCCTCCAATGTTTTCCCACGTGAAGCTCACCCTGCTCTTATTTATTTTAGGCAGTCAGTGATTTCTCTTATTGTCCTTTTTTTTTTTTTTTTTCCCTCTCTGAGGTTTACTTTGTTTTGTTTTAGCAAATTTTACTGTTGTGCTGGGAAGTCCCTTCTTATACATACAAAAAGCATCTTTTCCATGCTTTTGCTATATCTCTGTCCTTGTTGAAGAAAAGCCCAGAATTTTCTTTTTCTGATAGARTAAATCTAAACTGTAAATGTAAAGAAAATGTGTAATGGAAATTTGGGGGGATTATTGTGGCATTCAAACCTGTTTGCTGAATTTTAATGCACTACATAAAGCTTTTTCTAAATGTGGACTCTCAAGATATTTCTTCTGATCTGTCGGAACATTACCAGAAATAAGGTTTTCTTGGTCAGATTGTATCAGTACTGGCACCTTTACATCCCCGGCCCTTTTAGTTTGTTTGCACATTTGATAGCGATCCTGATTTAGTGCATGATTCTTATGATACTAAAGTGAAATATAATCCTAAATACTGCTCAGCAGGGATAAACATGGTTTAAGATAATTATTAAAAAATMTAAAGTGCCATACATATGAAATGTAACAGATGCAGATGGACAATTCTGTTGCATAACAGCAGAATCCTATTGTTTATAGTTGTTTTTGGATTAGAATTACCCTTTGATATAAACTCATGATCTGCTGCTGATTTCTTTAGCTTTTATGAGCCTATAGTAGCTATATATCAACTTTATATGGAGATGRGAGTTGGTAAAGAAATATCCCTTTACAGTTAGTCAGGTCTGGAGAGAAAAGGAAGCCACCTGACGAGTAAAGCAGATCCTGTAATTTTTCATTATTTGACCACCTTACAAAGCAGTATGTGGGAACTGTAACTTTGCTAATCCAGTTGCTTGTTAATTTTCTCCTGAAGTCTCTTTCTACTTGTTACGTATAGCATATTTGGTACCCTTCTAGACTTAATCTGCCTGAGATACATCTTGTGTRATATGAATATAGGTTATCAAAGTAGACTATTCTTGAGCATATAATGCAAGTCATGCCTCTTTCACTCACTCCTCTGACTTGCATAAATTTAAAAGCCTGAAAGAAAGCCCATGTAAAATACTTCATTTTGAGACCAGATCTCACATTTCTTGCAGCTTCTTATAATACATTATCTGTAAACTGTACAAAAGTGCCTTTTCTATCTTTCTATGTCTCTTCCTTTAACTGTTGGGTCAGGGGGTTCCTTCGAGGAGAATGCTTTTCATTTTCTGAGCATGCCTCTCAAGTAATGCAAAGCATTACAGCCTTGAGTTGTATAGGAAATCTGCCTCACGGCAAGGCTAGAGAGCCTTGCAAAGTTGCATCTGAGTGATCCAAAACCAGCATTGAAATGCTGCTGCAGCTCTCCAGCAAGATGAAAGGACCTTTTACTTTCTTGCCACTATTAGAATTTCAGAGTGACAAGTGATAAAAGCGGCGTTGGACTGAGTGCTTCCCACAGGTTTTAACAGCACTTCTGAACCGTATGTAATGCTTCCCCTATTGATAGTGATGCAGAAGGTGAGTTGTTCATTCTGAAAAATGGAGTTTTGGAGGTTTTGGTTGCGTGTGCAACTTGACCGGCASAGAGGATATAGCAATTAGCTGTACAGACATGAGTAACGGCGAGATCACTTTATTCACTGCTGTTTGAATGCCAGTTAGTTTGARCAGATAAACAGCGATAATGATAAAGTGTCAATCCAAGTGTTGGGAAGGCAGGAAGTGTGACAGGAGATGACAAGAAAGAAAGAGAGCTAGCGAAGGCCTGAGGGAGACAGAGAGAATGATGCAAACCTCCCAGCGTCCTGACTTCGAAATGTATTTTGGAGAGAACAGCGCATGCACGGTGTAAAGCCCACACAAGTTAAAATCAAGAACGCTCTTCTTCCTTGCAAGCGTCAGAAACCATCCTTGCCACGCTGTTTTAGAGGCTGAGCYGTCCAGGTTTGCTTTTCATATAAAATGTTGCGTGCTTGTCCTTCTTGGTTATTAGTCACACTAACGATGCCGTATGACTYGGTGAATACTTGGAGTCTTCAGCAGAGACTTCAAAGTGAGACAGAAAGATGTGGCCAYTTTCTGAGACCAAAACTGATTTTCTCAGGGAGTATGCTAGAGAAAAAGGCTTGTTTGTTATTTTATTACATTTGTTATTACTGTTATTTTGAAGTATGTATTTAGTGTTCCCATATTTAATAAGTTGATTTAATCGTCAGAAATGTTCCTCTCTTTGACAGACAGCATGTATCCAACSTGCCAACGTATAAGTCTTCAGTCCAAAGAATGGAAAGCACCACTTACACCGCTGCAAGAAAAAGAGGCCTAGTAATACGAATGAAATAGCAACTTTAAGTCTACTATAACAAAACAGAATTTATATTAACTAAATTAGTTTAATAATGTGGTAAAATTAATTCACAGATTTACAAAATTTTGTTGCACTGTATGCTCTGTTGAAAAATAGAAACACTTGTTGAATGAAGTGCTTCAGCAGGTGTTTATTGTCACGTTGAAATATAAGTACAAGAAGCTCGCCTTATCTCTGTGCCAGTAAATGCTGCAGTGCAGGGCACTAGTATAACATATAAAAATAAGTATAATTATAGAAATTGTATTAAGCCCCTCCAGTGAATATGATGCATGCTCATTAATAACATATTCTTCATCCAATTTCCATTCAAAACATCTTATATTAAGAACGAAACCTCAATTCTTTTTATATAAGGTTTTTAATAAGCTATTTAAAACATGCCGAAAAGGGAACACATTATTCACATGGAGATGGACAGCGCTAAGGGTGAAGGGGAGCACTGGCAGATTTTGAAAGACTTTGACGTGCCGTTCAAATAGGCCCTTAGGATATGAAGTCTATATTTAACAGTGCCTAATGCTGGACAAATATGGGGTATTTCAACAGTTATGGCTATCCATGAGGATCTGTGTTTTTAATGGGGAAATTGGATAATTCAAGTGTCTGAGTGTAAGACTAGGCCAGTAAACTTAGGATACAAATTCATCTGATGGCAAAAGAAAGCAACATTGCTTTGAGGGAGAACTGTGATATTTCTTTCCTCTTCAGATTAAGACTTTTTCAAAAGAAACCTCACAAACTCCCTCTGCTGAAAGCTTCTGTAATATTTGAGTTGCGTTCCCTGTTGGACACAATTAGTGGTGTTATTAACTCACCTTCTTAAAATATATATATCCTTTGATTTAAGGTATGTAATAATATTTTATGCAAGTTCTTTTGTTATCTGTATCTCTAAGTAATAGAGATGAGCTATTATTTTTTTATTATCCCTAAATTGGCTTGCAATCTTTTTTGTCTTTGCTCATAACATTAAAATAGCTATAAAATTTGGTCAGAAAGCAATAACAGCAAACATAGACACATAAAACTTGACATGGAAAATATGACCAGGACTAGCTAAATTAATATGTTGTGACATTCATTGCACAGTTTGAAGAAAGTGGACTTTTTTTAAACAATTCATTTTATTTTGTAAAATATACCTTAATTTTGGGAGTGATTAAAATAAACTGAGTTTTAGTATGTTTGAATGATCTGACTGGAGAGCTTCCAAGGAGAGGTGTGTGTGTGTGTGTGGGGGGAAGCTCTCGCAACTATTTTACTCTCTTATCAGGTAATATTTATGGTTCCTAGTATTTGTCTGGGCTGACCAAAGTAATTAGGATGCCTTGTGCTTTGCCAGGGTCTCAGGTTATTTTGAAGCAAGCAGCTACTCTCTGCCTGGCTTTGAGGCAGGGTGAGGCTTCCAAGATGCGTTGCACATCCATAGCTGTGCATATTACTGACTGAATAGTTTGGTCAACGAACTATAATGTAATTTTATTCTATACTCCAGGGTTTCAACAGTGACTAATAGATGCTCTGTTATTCAAAGCAACAAATCAGCTGGATATGGACTTTGCTCACTCTTAAATCAGCATTTCAAGTTTATTTACAAATAATATTATGGAGGGCTTTTTTTGGATGCATTTTTCCCTTCCTTTTGTGGATATGAAGGTGCAGAGTTTTGTTTCCCCCTACTCTCCTGGTAACCTTGACATTTGGGTCTGCCCTGTTTGTCAAGAACTTTCTGTTCTGCAAACCGGGAAGACTTCCTTAGTAAAAAACTAGTAATAAAAGATATTTAATGCTGAGAGAGGGATTAAATGTTTTCGTTTCCTTGGTGAATTCCTTGGTGAATTCCTTGGTGAATTCCTTGGTGAATTCCTTGGTGAATTGAGATTGCATATATGCTTGTATTAAAGGTGAATTAAAATAGTAGTTTCACTGAAACATTTTTTTCATTATTATTATTATTCTTTAGTTAGTGGAGATATTATTCAGAGTCAAAATCATAAGGTTGTAATTTTAGCTAGGATTAAAATGGTAATGTTATTGATTCCCAGGCTGCATTTATTACCTTCACCTGGGTTTTGTCTGAGATGAGAGAAATAAGGTCTCATGACTTGATCGTATCACTCGCAGATGCTTTAAACATACTAGCAATGTAAAGATACTACCTATTGCAGTAATTCAAAAAACAAATACCTGTATCTCATATGTTTTTATTACTGCAAAGGACTTGTTCATGCTTTTTCTTGCTCAGTGTTCTTTGCCTTCCTGTTCTCCAAACTTCATTTTTTTTAGTCTYTGTTTCTATTAGAGAAACAGAACATAATGAATGTAAAACGTAGTTGTTTCAATATTTAATAAGTATTCTCCAAAATACCTGTGTGCTGAAGCGTGACCGTGAGCAGCACTTAGGCCTGCCTGGCTTATTCCTGTCGGTGCTAATAGCCTGATAAGCAGCTCCAGCCCATGGACAGTTTGGGTAGGTCCTGAAGAAAATTGTGCTAGGATAGCAGTGTACTGAGTGTCAGGAAGTAACCTCCACATTTATGAAATATTCAATTCTGTATAGGAACATATAGTTTGAAACATATTTATATTTCTGTTATCAGTGCAAATTCCAAATATGATATATTGAAGATAAGAGCATCATTTAAATTGTTTTGGAAACTTCAGTGCTAATTCTTCTGTAAGGTCTTCACACCTACACAGTCCTTTGACCTCGGCTAACACTGAGAAGACTTTATTTGGTGGTTTTCATATCTCACTTGGTCCCAGACGGGATGTCTCCTGATCCATGTGATTTCTCTGCAGCCGTTATCTTGACCTTTTAAATACATAAATCAAGGCTTCCTCAAAGGTTATGCATGTTAATAGAACACCTAGCAATCAAAATTTTAATAAAGGCCAAAATTATGAGCTAGAACAAGGGGGGATAAGTGCCTGAGCAATGAACAACAGGGACTCCGAAGATGAGTTCACAGGGAGACCTTCCCAGGAGCTCTGTCTTGCCTGTGCTACCTCTTGACCAGAAAGTTCAGCAAATGGTATGGAAGCTTTACAGCAGGTCTGTTGGTTAAGAATGGCTTATGTACTTCAATATACACGTTAAGGTTAGGAACTGAGAATGATTCTCATGTACATATCCTTGGTTTTAATTCSTATTTTAGGAAAGATAATGCCAAATTTAATCTTGTGTTTATTAATCTGTGGTTTTGTTTTTGTGTGTGTGTGTGTTTTTCTGATACTGTTAGGGTGCCAGATGACATTATTGGAAAAAAATGCATTTATGCTTACTTACAGTGTTAGTCTAAACCATAATTTATAACTTGTCATACTTCTCATTCTCTTTTTTCCCCTCTTTTTCAGTTGGGCAGGCTAGAATAAATAGTGYCTAACAGTACTATATGAATTATACTATTCATGAGCTGAACTGACTGTTGATGCTTATTTGTAACAAGATTATTCACTGTAGCATCGGGTTTTCATGGTTCATAGGTTCTGCTCTATATTGTTTAATTGCTGAGCAAAAATGGTCATTTCTGTTGTGACCGCTTTGGGGAAGGGAGCACCTGATCGGTATTACTGCTGTGTGCACTCGCCTTTGTGTGGAAGGCAGATGTACGGAGAAAAAATCTGCAGTTCTCCATATGGACTTCCTTTCTTGGTCTGAAACAGAGCTGAGAACTCCTAAATATGCAGGGAGGAATCTACAGTAGACTGGAACTTTATTCTCAACACTTCAATTSATAGACTGGAGCTGAGATTTGTCTTATATTAAGCCTTTAGATTCGGCTTACTGATAGTCACTTAAAAATGTTAAGCATACATATGTAAACACAGACAAAATGCTATTTCCATTTTATGGAGTCTTTCCTAGGCTAGCTTCTCTGCTGTGGTGGGCAGCAAACATTGCTGAGTGCCATTTGTAAGAGCTTTTAATAATTCAGATGTGTGTCCATTGGGGAAGGATTAAATTGACTTCTGCCTGTCACAGAACATTTGACTATTCAGTAACTGTAAAGCCTTTTAGGATAGCTGTACATATGGTCACATCCTAAAAATAAGGAACCCTAAAATAAATCCCTTATTTTTTATTATAACCTCTCTGCCTGTAGGTTAGGGTATGTCTCTAATGACATTTTCTCTGAAGTGTTTATGAGACTTGAACAAATTAAGGCCATTCTAAAGTGTTTTCTTCCCCTGCAGTTTAGAATTTGCGGTGAACCACCACACCATGTTTGTGATTCCATTTAATTATGTGCCATTAATTGGGTCACAACCCTCCATGTTAAAAATACTGTTCATAAAGAAAATGAAACAGTAAGATTGAAGTGAACTGCAGCCTTTGTATTGTGTTAACTTCCTCTTCCCGGCAGAGTTCAGAGTATAAAAGTTAATGGATTTTTCATTGATATTTCCTTCTTGGTTTCAAATCAAGACATACATTTGCATTAACCTCAGAAGAGAGAAGCAGCATTTGCCAAAACACACATACACAATTGAAAATGGATGCCCTTAAGAAAACAGGCAATAATAACTATACATACTTTTCAAAAAATTCTGCACCCCACCTTTTCCTTTTCTCCTCAGTTATTTTAAAATGGATGGTCAAAGAAGTTGTTCCCATGATGGAACATGAGTGGAGAACATGTGAAAGCAAACTCCAGCAAATTGAAAACCCCTCCCCCCTTCTTCTTCGKTGTTTCCTTCTCCACCCCCAAAATTCTCTCAAAACAGTAAACTAGATGGTTTTAGGAGCTATAAWAGGCACCATTGGGAGTCTCTGACATTGCATCTTTGCAGTAACATAGGCAAAGTTTTTGAGGACAAGCATTGATCACTCCTGAAACCTTCTGACACGCAGCAGCATTCCTCTTTATCTGCTTTGTGCTTAACTGGGGTCTTGCAGAGCTCCAGGGCAGGGAGGTGTAACTGTAGTCTCAGGTCAACTAATAAAACGAAGTGCTTTTATTTCTTTTCATTTAATATACAATAAAGTAGTTGGGTTTCTTTTGGTGTAGCTCTGGATACACATGTATGTATGTGAGAAAAAAATTTATATAATTTTTTGTTGAAATGAATTTTATTAGTATTTCTGATTGCTATTTCCTGTATCTAAGGTTTGATTCTCTGCATGTGTCTGCATGCCTAATACATGTTATTACATACAGTGTATAAATACATACTGCATATACCCACCATATATGGGTGTATTGGTATACATTTAAACCCTTACTGTTTAATTCAGTTATGCTATGTGACTAAATTTTATCTATTTAAATGCCAGGAGGGGCTCTCTGAGGGTCTAAGTTACTGTACCATAATTATAAATGCATCATGTTACACAAAAAATAAAATAATGTTCTACGTGGCACCACAGTTAAGATGCCATGGGAATTTGCACCCGTTTTTGAGATATTAAAATCTCCTGCCTGATGTTTTATTTGTTGCACATGGAACAAAATGAAGGGTTGATACGAATATAAATAGAGACAGTTGACTCAGAAACTGAGCAGAAATTCAGGGCATGGGTATGGAAATTGCAGCAGTAATATTAAGTAGGACTTCCTTAAAGAAGGGCATATCTTTCCTATTTCTGCAACGCTCTTCCAAACTTTGGTCGAGAAAAGTGAGAAAAGTAACATAAACGGAGCAATTTAAGACCGGGTCACAATTATTTATACACTTAGTAGTAGCTATGTGAAATCTAGTGTAGAATAGACAAAATGAGGAAATTGGGCAAGATTGTACATTTTCTTCATTTAAATTATTACTTAGAGGCGTAATAGCATTGAAATTATATGTTGATGTGTCTTATAATTTAACTGCCTGGCAGTATCTTTGACATTGAATCGTTTTAGAACAATACATTGGGTGGCGTGTGGAGCAGAATGGTTTATTCAAGATGCTTAGGCTCCTATTACTGCTCTTCCGTGAAAGTGGGTTTAATTCACTAGCTATATCTTATAATTGGAAAATAATCTATCAACATTTTGGGGAAAACAAGTCATGATTGCAAGCGTAGGTTCCAGAAGATATTGTAATTACTTTTAAAATCAATTCTATAAGATCATATAATTACTTCAGCTGATGTTTGACTTGTAGCAGTAAAGAATGCCAACACTTTCAGTGGAAAAAAAGCTAAATGGCCCAGGGTAAATCARAGAAAAAAGTGGTTAACTGTAAATTTCACATTAAGAATATGGAAAATGCAAATGGGAGAAGGTATTCACATTGATATTAGGTAGGTATTCTAAATATGCGAAAGCACCCAAATTTAGCGAAAACCATTAAAGAGGAAAGATTTTAGACTTTTTAAATAACTGCTTGGTACTGATTCTTCTAAGTACTCTCTAAAGTCCCAGAGCCTTGCATACTGCCAGACATGGGAGCCACTTGTGTATGATAGTTGAAGTACAAGAAAGAAGATTAATATTGATTTGTCTTTTTCATCCTTTTGCTTTCAGGCCATTATTGTCTCTGTGCCCTGGTGACTGGGAGTAGCTTGTTGCTAAATAGGTTGCTTTATGGGTTAGCTGTGATTTTTTTTTTTTTTTTTTTAATGTTGAAAATGTTCAAATTAATAGTAGAGGTTTTGTGTTAGCTTAGAATATGTTTGGGGGGGTTGAGTTAATTGACTTCTGTTACTGATTTTTGCAGATGTGAAAAGATGTTGTTAAAATAGGGCTTACAGTGCAGTTCTTGTGATCTTGAAGAGATGGGATGGGTTTGTAAAGAACTTGAGTGCTTAGCTGCTGCTTAAAATGATAAAGCAAATTAAAGCCATAGTGAATCCAAATCTCATCCTCTCTCCTATAAATATAAGGAAGTATCACTGAAGTGAATGGTTTATCTTCAGATTTACATTAGTGCAATACAGCTGAATGCAAATTGACCTTCATGTCTATTATTTTTAGCACCAGTGCGACAATATAAATATATTGCTTAACTAGGCCAACTGACGGTTGTGATAAATTGAAGGGATGCTATAGTTCTTTATTGCTTCACACAAGAATAACAGAAGTAGAACTTAAATTTATATGAATTAAAAAACAGATCTTAGAAGATGCAAGGGTTATTGCAGTAAATTATCTACTTATGACATCCAATAGTGAACGTAACTTGAAAACAATTTTTCCATTCTATTTTTTTTTTTTTCCTTAGAAGTCCTCCTTGGCTGAAGCTGCAGTTCTTTTCAGCTTGCGTGCTGCAGTTGTCAGCTATGAGTGGAAATTCTGTATGTTGAGAGAAAATGCTCGGGAGGCTGGTACATAGATAGTAGATTTTCAGGGATGATGAGCTTGAGCTGATCATTTGTCATGTGTGAGACAGACCTTCCTCTGAAAATGTCAATTTTAAGCTGCCACATAAGTGTGGGAGGATACAAGGTGCGGAGGACTCTGGCCAGCAGCCTTGGGATGCCCTCTCCCAGGTTGGGCAGTGCTGGTCTTCTGGTCCGGAAATTGGAGGCTTATTTTTATTACTGATGAAGAAAACTGAAAAATTGCATTACTGATGGTAATAGTAGATACATTTTGTGGACGAGTGCTTGTGATAGTTGGAGGTTTCAGTCCCTCTTTGGGATGGAAAAAATAGAATTTAAGCATGAGAGTCTAACTGATCTGAATTAGTGATTCTATTCCAGTTATATATTATTATACACCTGCTGACAGTGATTTAGGTGGCATGTAATAATCCTTACAAAACTCTTTAACTGTTTTTATAAGTATTAATTTTGGAAGATGAATCTTAAAATCATATTTTTCTTAGCTAAGTMATCCCTGGGATATCTATCTATGACTTCTAGAAAAATATAATTACAGAAAAAAAGCTGGATGCTTTGCTAGTGTGTCCGATGTAAAATGTCAACTACTTTAAACTTGCAAACAAAGCTGTAATGCTTAATATTTCACAAAGGTTAGCATTTTGACTTGTTGGTATTTTAATTTGAGAACTCTATAATCACAGAAGACATATTAAGCATGACAGTTAGAAATTATCAGTCCTCCCCTCCTGCCTGAGATGACTCCAAAAAAGGCAATCATATTCCATTGAGTGTTTGAAATATGAGATGTTGATTGGGAAGCTACTGGGCAGCATAATAGTGTGAAAACGGAGGACTTACATTTCATATTTGTAATGTTTCCTGCAGATGTTTTTGATCCTTTGTATACTAATAGCACCAATAACTTTCTCCTGGGATGCAGTGAACATATTCCTTGTGCATTATAACAAATCCTCAGTGATACACTATGTTCTCTGATTTCCTCAGAATTGATTTATTTTGAGATATTTGTCAACATGTGCAAGTAAGTTCCATGGTAGGAGGAGCTTGAAACCTTTATATAAGAATGTCCTTTCATACTTTCTGTATATGCAAATCATTATTTTCACAATTTAAAGACTTTTATATGCATGTTACAGTTTTCCTCCTTCCAAGTAGGAAGTTTCAAGCAATATATCAAGCAATATATCAAATCTGATGCTTCCCCCTATGTCCTGCCTTTTTTTTTATTATTTTTATTTTTTTTTATTTTTTTATTTATTTTATTTTATTTTTTTTTTTTGGAGCCCTGACTTTTCCACATAGTATGACAAGATCTTACTTTTAAGAGACAATCTTCATTAATGCTGTTTAAAAGCCATGCTCCGAAAACCTGAGAAGCCTGTTACTTCTAATGTTAGCAGTAGTGCTKGATAGATAAATGCAGTGACTTTATTCTAAAATACGAGCATAGCATTTTGGAAAAAGTTTTCATGGTTTGATTATTTTTTTATGAAGTATAATAGCATCTTAAAGATGATAGTCAATGGCTAATCAGTTTATAAAGGATGCTGCTGTACTCATGAGGACCTTCATTATATATCAATTGGATTTTAGTCCCAAAACAAGCTGGTATCAACGRTTTATTGTATTTATTGCAGAAAGAGGCATCTCAAATGCTTTGGTTCAAGATGGGTGTTTCACAATCAAGAAAGAGGAAATGTTAAACCAACCTTGTTATGTTTCAGGGAAATATCAGTTGTGTTCAGAAAGAGGTGGAAAAATCRGTTAATATTTTGTCAAGAGTTAACAAAACAGACTGTAGTCTCTCTCTTTAAACAGTTGGCAGTCAATTTTCTACATTATGTGGAAGGTGGAGTTGAGAAAGAATGACTTGAATTCGTCATGTACAGAAGGACCCAATATTAAACTGCRTAATACTGAACTTGAGTGTTTGCCAGCTCACAGATAATGAGGATGCTGTATTTCAGTGGGCTTTTTGTTTGGTTCATTTTCACTCATAGACAGAAAACAAAATTCTGTCAAAGACTTAGCTTTGCGTTCCCAGTGGGAGTTCCTGCCATAAGTGTTGAATGTGATTACCCAACCTGAAATTTTTGGTAAACAAAAGCAAAATCAATAAACATGAAAAAAGATAGTATACATCTGTTTTTGTCAGGAAACATTCAAAGCTAGTTGATGAGAGCACTTTGAATCCAAAGCACTTTGAATCCCAGACTTGCTGGAACTGAATCAGGCTCCTTTTGCAAGTGATGGGCTTTGCAGTAAGCTCTAACTCGTCAGAATTCTTTGATGCATGAGCTTAATATTAAGCTTATTGATACTTCCATTAGGTCACTGGAGCTACTCATACTCTTGAGTGTTTTTGGGGCTATGTGAGCAGATGAGAGGTGGGAGTTTGCATAGGTGCAAGCTTTTCTTTTGCCCAAGAACTAGTGCAACGTGTGTGTTCGTCGTGCACACTCACCCTCCTTTATTCTTCCTTCTTGTTTCTGAAGAAGCAAGAGGTGGTTTTTAGTAGTACGCCTAGGTCAGGTCACCCATAAAATAAGCCCCTTCATGTCTCTTTTGACAAGTGATGCCTGGAAAATATTACTTTGCATGGCGTTGTTACATRGAAGAGATACATTTCTTCAACATTCAACCATGTTATATTTTTTATCTTTGTTAATTATGCTTGTTACATATAGTTGAATGTTTACAGTTTAGAAAAGGCTGGTATCCTGCTCATATAGGACAGGAATTCATGGTTGTGGATATACATTGTCTTCAGCAAGTTTTATTCTCATGAGATTGTTTTTGTAGTCAGATTTTCCTATTCTGTAAGCAATGAGAATCTTACTCATTGTTTTTCATTGATTCATACCTTTTCTTTTAATGCAGCTAACTGATGATTTGTCTGTGAACAGGGCTCACAGACAACTAAAAAAATCTTGGTTTTAATAAGAAATACTAATGTAAAACAAGATAGTTCAGACTATTTTCTGTCTTACTTTGCATAGTATCCACTTGTATCTGGGAATAAGAGCTGTACAATCAAGTTCTGTCAATATTTATCTTCACTTTGTGCTGTGGGTGTTTCTGAATAATCTAGAGGAGCAGACACAGTGGGTTTGAGGATGAAGAGTAAGGGAAACAACTCCTYAGAGTGGTGGAAAAAGGAGTAAGGGTGCTCATCCTTACTGTTAGATGTTATAATCTTAAATATATATGTTGCTGAAGTTGCAATATAAATATATGTTGCAGTTGATTAAAACTTTCAAATGAAAATATTMATCTAACAGATGTATTTGAAATTCAGCTACTCAAGAAATGTTGCATTTAATTTTTAGTTGCAGCTATTTATATTCTGAAGTTGATATATTCCTGCTAATGGCAGCTTTTAGTTTAAAAAAAAGCATATGCTGTTCTTGAGTCAGAAAAGAAAAAGCTGATTGTGATGATTTGGAGGAAAAAACAGCTATTATGTCCCTGTGGTCAATAAAATTTCTAGACTTCAACAGCCAGCCACATATAGGTAACAGATGAGAAAATACTCTCACCAAACTACAACCAGCTTTAGAAAGAAATGTATAAAGAAATTTCTCTTAAATGTTTGTAATGTAGGCTTCTCTCAGTTAAGCTTGCAGAGTCCAAAAGTACAAATGTGTAGCCATAATAGACTAATTATTTACATATATGTCTGAAGCTGTGCTTTATGCTTTGGAAGTCCAGTAATTATTCACATGTAATTTCTGGGGAATCTCTGGGGCTCCTATGTTAGTTTCCTTCCCACACTTTCTGCAGATGTGGGGCTCCTAACGTCTCCTCTTCACCCAATTCTTTGTTTTCGTGGGTTCCCCTGGTGTCTCCAGGCTGACCACTATGTCTTCATGGTGTTCTGGGGTTCCATGGTTGTGCCCTGCTGCCTGGCACGGTGCCCACGAGGAAGATGAGCCACATCCTCCGCTTCGGAGAGCGTCCGGAGAGCAGGTACGCACAGGCACCATGGAATTAGCACATCGGTTTGGCTATGTTCATCTAAGCCTCAGGCTGCTGAATACAGACTGATTTTTTTTTTTTTTTAATTCTCTCCAGTAAAAGCTAGGATTATATCCTAGGAAAGATGAAGAATCTATAATGCTTCAAACTCGAAAAACTGAAGAGATAATAGGGCAACAGTTAAGGTTCTTGAAGTGCTCAGCATTAGCCACGTCAGATCTTCCCTTATTTGTCTAAACATTGATATAACTGAGAAGCATAAATACTGATGTATGCATCTGTGGTGTACTGATCTGCAATCAGTATACCCACAGATACTGGTGGTTTGTGTTTTTTTTTTTTTTTTTAAAAAAAGACCTACTTAAAGTTTAGACTTGCTAGCACTGAAACTGGTAAAACTCCATTCAGTGGTGCAAGAGTAGAATTTAATTTGTGAGTAGTCTGCAGATACATTTTTTCACTTGTCAGCCCTGTTCTGCAACATCAGTGATAAGAACACTTGATGCTGAACTCAGACCTGCCTGTATTTATTTCTAGTTGTTGTCTCTTGTATTTAATGTGAAACTGCAAAATAATGTATAGCGCTCTCAGTCCAAAAATGAATAGATGTCTGTGGTGCTAATAGTGGATTGCTGCTAATGATGCACACGCTCATGTATGAGATTGGTGCTGTCAAGGTAAATGGGACTGTCACACCCTGGATTTAATTAACCAACGTGATTGAGGAAGCTTCTTCCACAACAAGCAGGGCTCTGCTATATATAGGTCTTGCAGAATCTATAAGTGTTTAATCATTGTCACTGCCTGCGTGCTAAGTGGTGCTTTGGTTTTTGTAAATGTGTGTGCACACATACGCAAAGAACTTGATTTTAGACCTCATATAAATAGCAGTGAATTGGTGCAGCATTTGAGTAGAATTACATACATTTATAATATTACTTTGCTCTTTGAAAGCAAACTATGTTTAGAAGCAAAAAGTGAAGAATTATTTTATGGAAGGAATTTGGTCCTACTAGTGTTCTCAGGGAGACAGAGCGGGGAACAGAGGAAGGAAAATACAAATAGAAAATAGACTTTCTGATATAATCCACAAGGTGTGCTAACTTTTTATCTCTAAATGCTCTTCAGTCTTTTGGGGGATGGTTAGGAGGAGAGCAGTGCAAAAATTCAGCCAGGTCACTTTTACAGTGCTTTTTATAATAACAAGCCATTTTACTTATCATGGCTTACTTTCCTGATAGGAAAGACACCAAAAAAAAAAAAAAAAAAAATTAATAGGCAGTAAGTAATAAAATAAACTGTTGGTGAATATCTGTGGATTGTTAAAATTTAAAAAGCTTCCCTTAACTTACTTCAGGACTGATGCGGAAAAAGTTTTGCTAGCTACTTGACTTCATTGATTTTTCTTTTTCTTTTTTTTTTTTCTTTTTTTTTTTTTTTTTTGGCCTCTATTTTATTCTGCCTTATTTCTTTTTCCTCCTGTAGCTCTCCTTATCATATCTGCCGCTGCATAAATTCAGGGAGCTGAGAAAATAAAGGAAGATGATTATAATCCTTGTCCAGTCTTCCCACAAATAATTAAAATGTCAATGTTCAACCAAAATATTGCTAATAAGAGTTGACAGATCTTTATCATGGACTTGCCCTTTTATTTTTAAGGCCAGAAGGATATCATTAGAAAATCTAGTTTGATTAATATATAGCAAGTAAATTATTTCCTAGCAGATTGTTTGAGCTATGGCCAAGAGTCAGAAGCATTTGGAGTGAAGGCCAACATAATTTGTAATTGGTAGATGAAATCACAGGACTCGGAGACAGGACGTTGAACACTTTCAAATGCTGGCAGATGGCATCTCCTTTCCTTCCCCACAGCATCCTTGGTTGTGTGCTAGGAAGGATTGTTCTCTATCAAGCTATAGTTCTATCTGGTGGCAGATGTATGCGTGCGTATAAATATATAGAAATGTGTGTGTGTATATATATATAGATACAGTTTTGCCTGGGAAGAAGGAGGAATACATGATTTAAAAACAAAATAACAACGAAAAAATCCCAATGTGTTAAATCTTTTTTCTGGGATCTGATGTTTTTAACCTGCGCGTTTGGGTTAAATGTGCATTTGCAGTCAACAGAATACTGAGGATTTCAAGTCTGAGCTTTATTGAAAGTTTCACAGCTCAGTTCTCAGATGATTTTGTGCTCTTCGGGGSAGAATCCTATGTTTATGATCAGTGGTACATATTACCATGATGTCCATGAAGAAAAAGTTTAGAAAAATAAAGACACGAAAACCTCTCRGATTACAAAAAGGTGCATAAATGTGTAGTTATGGCTAAAACGGGGCTTTTTAGTTGCTTCAAAATCATGTCATAGTTCCATGGCAAAAACATCTTTGAAGCTATTGAATTATCCAGCTGCATTTAGACAATGGCAGTAACACAAATCACCATAAACGGTGAATAAAATTGTAATACGTTGATAATGAGTTAAGTTGTTAATTTTAACTTCACCATAACAAAAGCTCTTTGTGCAAGAGAGCTCTTCCTTTTTTGTCTCCCGTTGGAGACAACAGTCTCTGGGAGAGAGCATTTTGTCCTGTCTGTCAGCAAAAGTCATGAAAAATGCACTTGCCCTTATTTCTGTACACAATTTTTTTTTTTATTTTGGTGATGTGTCTTATAATTCTAGGTTAGAATTTCTACCTTTGTGAGATAAATTATTCAACCATATTTGGGAAAAAGAGGGAGAGAAGCAACGGTGTTTTCTGCAGCTAAACCATGTTGTGGCTTTGCTCAGTGACTGGCTGAAGGCTCTCCAGGAAATGTGCGGATGCCAAAGAAGCTGCTGGGGGTGATTCAGCTGCTTGCATTGCTTGCCTAGGAACTTGTACAATTAGTACTTGGCAGTGCTTTTTAGGATGGCTTTAGAAATTTTAATAAAAATGTAATAAAAAAAATAGGAATTAATTGAAACACTGTAGAATGCACCCCAACCACAGTTGCTGGAATTTTCATTAGGACAAGTTTTCTAATATGTGAAGTTTTCTGCTCAAAACCAAACCAAAAATAGCTGCTCATATGTCTTTTTTTTTTTTTTTTTCCCTTGAGGGGGGAGGAGATGAATTCAATCTACCAGCATTCGTAGTGCCAGAGCACATTTACCTTATCATCATCATCATCATGGTAAAGAATTGATGAAACTTTGTTTTTCATCTGAATTAGATATTGATACGCTCTGAGCTGGTTTCAGGATTTACTTGGTACTCTACAGAATTAGAGACTTTTCATTCTGTGCAGGCTGAATTGATCCCTATGTAGAATTTTTAGAGCCACTGGCCTTCTGTGGTATAAGAAGTGCTATCTAAGTGCCAGCTATTAAAACTATGAAGTTTTAGCGGCAGCTATATATTGGAAAATATACCAATTACAGATCTGTATACTGTTATGTTTCTAGCTGTAATAGGATTTGTTTTGTATTTACAGAGCAGAGTATGGACTAATTTCTTTGTAACAGGGGGTTTTCTAAGCTTTAAGTGTGTGCAATACAACATAACCTGATTATTCTTTGCAGTGCAGAACACATACGGAATTCAAGGCACGTTGGTGTTAGTTGAGGTCCATTAATAAACTGAGAATTTGGAAGGTGACAGAGCTGCTTTCTGCATGTCAGTCATTTGTTAGCTGTTTAATCTGAGAAAGTCACTGATAAAAACTTTACTTTGATGTTAACTATTAATTTGGAGCAAAACCCAGGCCTTCAATTTTTAGAGCTGTATAATTTAATCAGTGTTCAGAAATAAAATCTAAAGTCTAATTATTAATGAATATATGTGAACTAATAATAATTTTAGATAAACATTGTTTTAAATTGAGGACTCAAAATGAGTTTGGCAGGAAATGTTACTGATTTTGTATGGTTTTATATAAATGATTGTATAAAACAGGTTTAAATATTTGGTGTTCTTTTTTTCAGTTGAAACTGYGATTGGGAACAACTATAAATAGGTGGAGAGAGGCTAAGATGAAGTTGTGATTGTTATTTAGGGTGTTATCAATGTTGTAGCATGAGATCAACATTTGTCTGTGAAGAAAATATTAGTAAGGGACGTTGAGAAAGCAAAAAGGACTTGAAAGAGAAGAACTGAAGCAAACCAACTGTTGAATTTCCATAGATTTGCAGGGTTGAAGTATGTGCTAATTAAATACTTTGGCAAGCTCTAGCCTTTATAAAAGGTTGTGTTCATTTGTTTTGGAAGAAATCAGTAGCATCGAAAGGTTATTGACACACTCTCCYGTCACTAGGTGATGGCAATAAAAATTCAAGCACAACAGCTAACCGATTAAATTTTTAGGTGAATTAGGCCTTTAAGTCCTGTTTTCAAAAGCAATAGAAGCAACTTTGAAAAATTTTACCACTTCTAAAGGACCTTTAACTTTGATGTTATATTACATAAGAAAAATGAAACACAGTGGGCTTTTCTATCTTTGAAAATTTTGACTTTTTCGCACTTAAGGCTTGGATCCTTATACCAGGAAATTGCTTTTCTTGCAGCAACTTGTAATTATCTGTTCCCCATTTCCTATTTCAAAATAGATTCTGGAGCTTACAGAAAATGTGATAAAGCAATAATATACTTTTCAAAGTTGTTTTGTTATTTTACAGCATGTTTTCCCTCCACTTGATGGGTGTGGTTTTTTTTTTTTTTTTTTTTTTTTTTTTTTTTTTTTGAAGTAGAAAGCATCGATAGAATTCTGGATTTTCATAATGGACTTAATTGCTATGCTACTTCTGGAACTGGAGAATTTCAGTTGCTGATGTAAAATTACAAGAAAAAGATTGGCTCCTAATTTGGCTTCTGTTTATTTCACAAAATGCACAAGCACTTTGCGAATGGCAGCAAAGCAACTGGACTCAATTACATTCTAAAATATTTAATTTGGAGAAGTAAAAAAAGCCCACACTTTTTAGCTCAAATAATGTCTCATTTTACRGAAGAAGGTGAGTCACGTGGGTCTTCAAAGCAAAAGCATTTTGCTGTAGATAAGYTAGTGTTAAACAGACAAATACAAATTTTAAAACTTGTTTTTTTCCCTCAAGACAAAATGTGTGTCCTGTTGTAAGGAAAAAGGCTTTTAACTAAAATATGACATAATGTTAGTATGGTGTGTAATACTAAGTTTTGCATATGAATATATTGGGTTGTAAAATGACTTCACTAAAACTGTACAGAATATATGCAACATACCGAAACTTAAATATTTGTAAGGACCTTTAGAATACATAAGAACTTTGTGTAATTGATATTTATTTATTTATTTTTGAAATGAATGCTAACAGCAGTTTGTGCTGTAGTTTGATTCACTCATGAAATAGTACCTGGTGAAAAACCTTAATGAATAAGTGGGCATTAACTCAAGTTCATTCGCCTGCATTCCTGAGAGGTTTTTTGTGTTGTATTTCAAACTAAGTAGTCAGCTGACACACTTTCCAGATCAAATATGAAAAGTGGAAATTGCTTTTTTATTATAAATGAGGTAGGCCCCGTGATGCTTGTTTTCTGTTAAATATATATTTTTTTCAATGTTGGGTAACACAGTGAGTTTTCAGTGTGTTGGGTGAAAATAAAAATACATATTTTTAATCAAAATTTAAGTGCAGTACAGGAGTCTAGATACTGACATTGTGAATACAGCATGTCTTTATTATGCAGCAAAATTTATTTGGACAATATTGTAGACAACTTTATGAAAATACAATTTTATATGTAGGCATTTTGTATGTCCCCATATGACAAGTTGACAAAGGGCTGTTAGGCAACAGAAAACTGGAGGATATGGCCTGGACAGGATCTTCTATCTCTGTTCAGCGTCTATGAATTGTTGCAATGATGAATGACTTTCCATCCGCGTACTTTCCTTTCTTGGCWTTAACAAATTTTCATTCAATGCCAAACTTTTATGTCAGGCAGACTGGACTTCTCAAACTGAGAAGCCCCATTATGGGGCTGTTTGAAAACTCTGCTGACAGCAGTAAACTAAACTAGACTCAGTGTTTGTAACTTGTGTCACTCTGCGTTGACACCAGCTCCTKTAATGAACTCCAGTGCAGTAGTGTCAGCTGTAGTGTCCGTTGGCAGATSATGATTACTCAGCTGCATGTGCATGCTTGTGTGCATGGTATGCGCTGGTGATGCGCTCTTGCACGCACCGATGGGGTTGTAGTTGATCTAATAAACTCTTGAGAATATCTAGAGWTACTTCAGCCTAAGCCATAAAGGGCTATGATTATTGAGGAAGGCCAGAAACGTGAAATGAAACTTAACATCTCCCAGATAAAAGCATTTAAAAATTCTTACAGAAATAAGAAAGATTTTTTTTTTCCAAGCGTCTGTGTTCGTAGAATTTGTCCTTATATTTAATTGTCATTTTGCCTTAATGGAGAGTTGGAGAACTTAAATGCACTGAAATCTCCTAGGATAGGAAGGAGAAATAAAAACAAAACAGAAATCATGTATTCAACTAAAACAATCTCCATTAAAATCTTAAGGCTGGTGGGTTAAGCCTCCTAAGAGGTTATACATTGGTATTACAGAAAAGGGCAATTTCTCCAATTATTTTACAGATGTAAATGCAAGTTATCCTAACAGTGTGTTTTTTTTTTTTTTTTTTAATGTCCCTTTCCAAAAAAAAAAAAGTCTTCTGCAGTTACCATCAATACCTCAGACTTGAAATGGTTGAGTTAGGTTAGAGAATACTTAGAGTGAACTGGGTTGCAAAACATCTAGACTTGGTGAATGTGGTTAGGGAACATCTTTTGTTGGCTGATCTCATCTCAGAAGTGACTTTAAGTACCTGAGCAGCGCTGCTGTGAGACCTGTGATTAATAGAATGACAATGATGGGTTCAACTGAGCTGGCTCAGCTTCTCAGCTGAGAACTTCAATTGCTGAAGAATTATTAGGACAATAATTAAAGTATTTGCTACTGCTCAGGAAACGTAATACCAGTGAGAATGAAAAAGTAAACAGCYAGTGTGGATTTATCATCATTAGAGGTTTGAACAGATTGTCAAGAATAAATTGTAATAAGGTTTGGCTGCGACAGTATCATGTAACTGTGGGCAGGGTGCAAGAGCAGGTGCAATATATTTGATGTATTGTATTCCACATGATGTACTGTAGAAAAGTAGGCAGTATAGTCTAAATGAAATTGGTGTCTTGCAAWAGAGGTCAGAAAACTGTAAGGAGAAAGTGTGGCTTTCAGACAGGAATTGTGTGGAAAACTGCTGATATTTCAGCCCACAMCTGTTCTTTCTTCTTGAGGGTGTGTATGTTTACTGCTTTGAATGATGGTAAAGAAGGATTTTTAAATGAAGTCAAGCTGGAAGAACTGCTGGTACATAGGAATATAAGCTTAGAATTCAAAATGATCTTCTTAAATGGTGGGTCTGACTGGGGATAGAGGCGGGATTTGGAGGATGTTGCTCAATGGAGAGAAGCATAAATATACTTAAACCAGCAACACATGTACACACAAATACAGGGCAGGGAACACCTTGTTCAACTATGGTAGTTGTAGTTGACTCTTCAGTAGTGACACTTGAACCAGTAGCTAGAGAATCAAAGAGTTAATTCCTCTATAATCTTACAAACACTGATGTACCTTAAAAAATTATGAGCCTGTGTTTAAAACAGTATGCTATTACCATGGGATTGGTTCCAATTTAGTCCTGCTTCAGTCAAAGTAAACGCAGCCACATATGTTTCACTTCTGATAGGAGCTGCTGTGAATGCTAACAGAGGAAAGGGAGAAAGCGAATTCTCATCCATCATTTTAACACACTCTACTGTGGACTAAGCTGAGATAAGGGATTCTTGTCACACTGTAATTTCCAGCTTTCTGAAATACTCCTTTCTAGCCTTCTAAGGGGGCAACAGAGGATGGGGAGAGCACAGCGTAAACACTTGTGCAAGAGCTTCACTGAAATTGCTGTGAAGTTGCTTCTGTGATGTAGCTGCTTGGACTGTACTGATGATTCATAAGTGACAGCACAAGTTTAGTTTAAAACATGGCTTTTAAAAGTTTACCTCTTTTAATTTTTATGGTGTAATTTTTGTTTTTTCGGTGACGTATCATTTTGCATGTAAATGTGTCAGATTTCATGCACTGCTATGCAAAGTGATTCTTGCTAGTTTACAAAAAATTGGTAACAATAAGCTAAATATCAGCTGTACTAATTCTGATACCAGGTAAATTATGCTGCAGTGCATGAAGGCAAATTAGAGCACAGAGATTGGTGGTTATGTATACTTTATGAGGTTTTTTATTACATTTTGTAAGTGGAAAACATAGGTGAGCATCTGCATTCTGTTTGTGAGGGCTAGGCTCTGYACTTGGTAAATAAATGAGATAGTAATTGCGCTACTCATGCATTGCAAAGCAAAATAAAACTTGCTCAAATTTACTTTAAGCTAGGAAYCCCTTTATTTATTTATTTATTTATTCTCTCCTCCCAAGGTTAGGATTAGCAAGCTATTTCACTGAATGTTAATTATCCTCATTGCCTCATTTCTCAGTAAGCTTCACGTTGCACATAATGGCTTGCAAAGTATTTTWCAAAACAAACATGATGCCAGAGGAAAAGTGCATCTTCCTCCTAAATCAAAATTTCCCTTCTGGTTAGAATCAGTGTTGCAATGTGTTTTATGTGCTAGTAAATGTTGAAAGTTTCAATTAATTATTTTGTAATATATTTCATAGTGAAAAGATCTAGCAATTAGGAAATACAAATGCTTCTTGCCGTTATTTTTAAAGTAATGTTCCGTGCTTTGAATATCCCCTCAGCACAGTCCTGTTTTGGTAATCATTATACATTGATTGATATGWATATTATATTTCATTGCTGATCATTTTTAGCATCTGTTCTCAGCAATACTCTCAATTGGGTTTTGTAAATCCTGGTAAAAATAGTATTTCTGAATACTAATAACATTACATGACACAATTAAAAAAAAAGTTTGGTCAATTATGGAACATCAGGAGGACTGAGAGGGACTTTTTAAAAAGTAGGCTGCCATTATATAATGTGAGGAGGCAGCATATGCTGTGCATATAAATAATACATAATGAAAAATGCAAGTGTGTGTTCTTAAAATCCCAAGTGTTACACCTTTCTCAAATAATTAACTAAATAACATCTTATAAAGCCATTAATTAGAAGCATTTATTAGGCTATACATTTTATTAATGGGCTGTATTATTTTCYGGAAGGATTTGGGTAGTAATTCTATCAGATGCACTTGCAAACCTTTCAGTTAATCATTGAAGATCTCAAATTGCTTAATGCTTCATTCGTTTGGCTGCACACTGAATGCACTGTATGTTCTAGCACTAGTTCTAGTGCTGATCTAATGCAATTCTTGGTTCTCTTCAGTAAAGTCAAAACTGAAAATTTTGTTTGTAATGTGGTGTCTTCCATTGGTATCTGGAGTCTTCATATGCAGGAAGTGTAAAATAGCAAGTGTGCAAATAGATGTTTATTCGCCAAGAATAGAATGTGTAAGGTGCTTTTAAAGCCTGAAGAATGCTGTGTAACATAGCATGCTATACCATGCTATAGCATGCCAAATTAGCTATGTTGTTGATTTAAATCAAAAACTAGAGATGCTTGATAAAGCTTCATGCCTTTATTTTACATGCAATTAGATGGAACTGTCAGGAGTCAGAGGTTATCACAAATTCAGCAGCAAGTTTTATTTTTATTATTGTTATTTTATTTTTCTCCTCCATTCTGAATGTGTTTTGCAGGTCAGCAGGCTTTTACTATTATCGCTGATGAAGCCCTGTGGCTATGGGATTTGGAAGTAGTGACAACTTTACCAAAATTCCTTTCTATTTTAGATCACTGATAAAATAGGTTACTTAGTTGGCTGAACAGAAATAGCACTAGGAGGCTGGGGTGATGAAGGCCGCAAAGATGACAATTAGATAGCAAAATTTCTAATTTTATAACATCAATTACAATGATTAAGAGCACTTTGTATTTAAAAATTGTAGCAAGGACAAACTTTTTTTTTTTTTTTTCAAATCATTATTACATTGTATCTACCCTGGGTTAGTGTTTTGTTCATTAATTATGGTAGGATGCACTCCATTTATAAAATTTTGCCTACGGGCTTGTGTTCAGAAGAAAGGTAGCTGCAATGAAAGCAAGACTGCAGCTTAGCAATTGGCTATTTAGAATCTTTCTACTAAATAGCTGAGTCCTCGTTTCTTTCCTCTTCCTTCATATCTGGTCAATAGGTCATATACTGCTTTGCTTTTGATTTCTGTTGAAAAAGGGAGAGTTGTTTCTTTTGGACAAAAGAAATGCAATATCCCATAATTTTAATCTTTTTTGTTACACATAATCTATTTTTTTCTCTACCTATCTGTTCCTATTTTTWCCTTGATTAACTTGTTCGTCCTTTTCACAGTAAGACTGATATGATTTTATAACTACGCTAGTATCGTATAGGATGATGACAACTTTTGACTCTTTCAGGTTTGAGGAAATCTTACAGGGCTTATTTGGTTGTTGTTAGTTCCTCTTTGGGTTTTTAAATTTATTTTCCTTTATTTTTAGGATGGATGGCAAATGGTACAGTTTTTTTCTGTAGTCCAAAACAAAGAACTTTTTGGTGAATTATTTTCACCTTTGTGTTGGCTGGTGCCTGTGCTGCATTGCAAAGCTGAGGGACTCCCTAGRTAAGAAAAGGGCATTATGGCTGTTTCTTGGCAGCTTTAAAAAGCTGTGGTATTAATGCTGATTGGGAAGGCAGAAACCATAGCAACCTGCTTCCTGAARCCCATATGTACAACTGATTATTATGGCAGCTGTCATGGTGGCCCCTTGTTTTCTTCAAGCAGACAGATGTGTGGGAAGGCCCGAGAGTCACCAGTGGCCTGAAGTCTTCACTGGCAGGAGTTTGGTATCTGTGGCCCCTTCTTTCTCCAAAGTCTTGGCCATTTYTGTTGAAGCGAATGAGCTGAGGCCTAGGGAGGCTGCGAAGTCCTGAGGTCTTGTGCTCTCCTGTCAAGTCCAGCCTGTGGATAAAGTGATATTTGCCAAGTGCAACCTTTGGCTACACTTCCCTGATTTACAGATAGCAATTACAGCCAAGAACCTCAGCTTCTAGAAGATTCTCTTGGCTTGTTTTAGTACTGTGGCTCATTACTAAGATTTTCACCAGCGTTATTGGGCTTTCAGRTATGAACTGTGCTCCTTGAGGTGCCGTGGTACTTAGCTCATGCGATTCTCCCTTTCTGCCTACCCGAGCACATTTCCAAAATCCCCCTCAAACAGGGAGGCATCAAGCATCAAACAGGCCCATGTATTTGTGCTTGTCGGGAGTACAGAAAACTCCATTTCACCTCACTCTTCCTGAGGAATAAATCCGTCTTTTCCTCTCACACATACAAATCCTCATTACTGTCTAATATCAAGGACAGCCAACTAACTTGTTCTTAAAAAAAATATTTCATTTATTTACTTGAATCTTTCAATTGCCCAGTTTCTGTTCATTTATGACTTTATTGCCTAACTGTGAACAACGTTGCAAGCTTCCTACCTGTGCAGCATTAGCTTTAGGCTGGAAGTCATTAGATCAAAGAGAAACTATACAATGGCTCCTTTGACTAAAATAAATCTTTAAATTGTGGGGAAGGAGCGGGGGTGGGGTGGGAAATGAAGTATAAACTTGGATCAAAAAGCAGAAAAGCAAATATATAAAGCAGGTGAATAATATATTTCAAAGTATAATATACAATGACTTGTAAGGTGATCACTGCAACAAGTAATCGATCTAGTGGCAGTTAATTCTGGGATAGCGTTATTGGGGGGAAAAAAACTATTTTGTACTAATGTGGGGGTATTCTATGATAWAAATTTTCCTTTATTTTGAACAGCCAAATAATCTAGAAACTAATACTCCGAGTTAGGAGCTAAGGTCTTTCACAACTTCCTATTTTCTTCCCTCAGTATTTTGTTCATCTCATTGCAAATGAATGGCTATTTTTGAAACTTATACAAAAATGACAATATTCGCATCATGCTTAGTGCAAAACRTGCAAGTTTAGAGTAAGGGTAAGAAGTAGTTTAACGTAAAATACAAAAGTGCTTCCTGGGGATTTTATTTGCTGAAACCATGTATCTTCTTTATAAGCAAGGAAGAGTRTGACTTAAGAATAAAATCACAATCACTGTAAGAAACTTGTAAATCAACAATAAAAGGTATTATCAGCTTTTACTATAGCACTATGATGGTGTTTATTCTTTGGAAAGCATTTCCATTCTGTATTGTTTTGGTTCCTCAAAGAAATTAACCATTTTAGTTTTCTGAATTTGAATATAGGTTATGAATTTTTGGTTTTCAGATGCTCTTTGGTGTTCACAAACTTTTAGCAATTGGTGCTTCAGTAAGAATAAATGATTTTTTAGCAAAATAGATCTGTCCTGAGAAGGGTGGAAAAGTTAATTTAAAAGTCTGTGATTCTTCCTTTAAAGTATGCAATGAGAACATCCTGAAATATTTAGGAAAGCATCAGTGAACTATAAAAGCAGTTCAAAAAAGATAGCAAATTTGCCACATAAGTCTGGTTCACCGTTAACTTCCACAAACTAATCTTACTCTATATATCATTATTGTTACAAAGGGTTCATTCTTTCTCCGTTGCTACTAAATCTAAACCACTCATTTTTAAGCAATTTTTATTTTGGAATATGAAACTGTGAGGCTTATAAAATGAGATTTCTTTCAGACTCACTGCGTCTGCAGAGGCATAAAAATTTTACAGCCATCTACTTAGAGGTTTCTGCTACATGTCTCTTGTAGAGAAAGAAATCTTCATGTTCCCCCTGTAATAGTAGGACAAGGTACATATTGCAGGCTAAATATTAAAAAGGAATTACTTGGAGGGATTTGCAGGGATGAGCAATTCTTTTTTAGAAAGACATTTGTTTGTGTTTTAAATAGAATGATAGCTAAAGCCTTTCTTCTATAAACCACTCTAGCAGAACAGTATTTCAGTAACTTTTAACATTTTATACTTCATATAAAATGACTGCTTTTAGAAATTTCTGCTTTAATAGCAATATTTTTTCCAAAGGCATGTGCTACTTGGAGTGTTGCTTGCATATGATGCAGGGAACAACTGCAACTGCATAGGCGTTGCTTGGGTGAATGTGTTTTGCCTTCCCCACTGTCACACAAGTGCTCCATGACTGCCTCCATTGCTGCACTTATCAGAGAGCAGCACTGGTCCAATCTAACGGGAGATGATCAACCAGCATRGAAAGGCTGAGGGGAATTGCATCCTTGAAATGTATTCTGGAACTACTAAGAGAGCAAGTCCCTATCATGCTTCTAAAAACCACCCTTGTAAACAATGAATTTTTTCATATCGATGCCTTTCTTATGAGGAGAGATACTTGAGCTACTGAGTAGGTCAGTTAAATGCATGGACTATAGATGGGATGTTGTTTACTTGCCTATATTTTATTTTTTTTTCTCATTGCAGTTCTGATTTGTTTAGCTGGTATGTTAAAGCAGGCAATTGGAATGACCTACTTTATGAATCCAGCCTAAATGGAAAGCATAATTTTTTAGATAGAGCAAACTGAGGTTACGTGTAGCTCTGGGAAAAGGTAATCCATGAACAGCCGCAGCAGTGAAAGGCAGGTTTGATCTGGTGTCTCTAGAGCTCTCCTTTTGGAGGACTGCACTGTTGCACATCTCCCCACTGTGTGCGTGTGGCTGTGATGCTGTTGTGCTTGACCATCCCTCAGCCAGGAGCTTTGGATCCGTGCAGGGTTCCCCAGGCCTGACCTCGGTCTCCCGCACTGCGGSATGAGTGAGGCCTCCAGCAGCCGCTCCTGGACGCCTGCTCTGGCGGAGTCCTTGAGCAGAGTGAACTGCAAGAGGTAGCCTTAAATCACTTCCCATCCTTTCGCTTTGGCCTCTAATAAATCATTCAAACAATACTTCACAGTATATTTCCCTACAGCAGCTTTAAAACATCTCTTCTTGCCTAGAAGAGTACTCAGTTTTGGAAAGTGCTGGCCCAGCACATCCTGCACTTTCTTGATTGGTTCTTTATTTTCTTTAGTTTTTGTATTAACTTTCCAGTTAATACACTAGATACTGCTGTGTAATTTGTGCAACAGGAAAATACAGTGCAAATGAGGTATCTGTGTCCCATCCAAGCATGTGCATGCTTGCATAAATACATTTCTAAATATCTACATCTATCTACATGCTCTTATACTCTAGAACAGAAAAATATTTTTTTCTGGGCTGGATTAGACTGCATAACATTCTTAAACCTCCTCCCATTACCACTAATCATGTTCTCATGTTAATTGCATGCAGTATATTGCTTTTAAGTACTACTGCTTAGTGTATTTCTAAAGCTTAATTCTACATAAGAGCCACATGGTGCTACTTATGGGAAATGATAAAAGGTGATAGAGATTATTTTTTTAGTACCTTCTGCAAATAATTCCAAGTTTGTGTAGAATGATGCTTGATGATACTAACTGAGCAAYGACAGGACTGTAGTTAGTGTTTAATTAGGCTAGATTACAAGTACGCTACAGAAAGGAAATGGGAATGTACATTTTGGAAAGCTAGAGAAGTCTCTGGGAAATAAAAAATCATAGTTCTTGTTACTAGTCTGTCTTTAATCTTCTGATATACTCTAATAGTAACTCCTGACTGTAGCCTGGATATTATTACTTATGCCAATTTACATAGGAAGGAAGTACCACTATGAATTTCTAAGCTCAGTTCTTTTTCCTACATTTCACTGCTATCTGTCTCGCYTGATGTGTGATGGGTTCCAGATGAGCTAAGCAGGGAGGTCCTTCATCACGGCAAAAAAGAAAAGGAAGGGGGCTCAGTTAAAACCTCATTTGTCAAGTAAATGAAAATTGTCTTTATTCTGGTCACTTGCTATTTGTGAATTCRGGATAATTTCAGAGTTCTTTTTACAAAAAAAAAAAAAAAAAAARAAAAAAAGGCTCACTGTTTCAATTAGGGCTCCTTGGGAAGTACTAATTATTATCCTTTGCAGGAGTGAAAAAAAAGTAATGAGCTCTTTTATATTGTCACCACTAACCTTGATTAGTCCTTAAGATTTCAAGAAATGCTTCATATGTTCGTTTCATACAATATTCATTGCACTTCTAATTGGCAGCATTTAATAATTTATAAGTATTTGGTAGCTTTAATATTTTCTTTCTTCTAATTCCTATTGCCAATGGGCTCCAAAAGTCCCTGTACAGTACAGAAGTCTTTTCTCCTGTTGCTGCCTGTTCTGCCTTGCTCTCAAAGACCCGTCAGCATCTCTGAGGAACTGGTTTACCAAAATAGAGCTTTGTAATATGCCTTAATTTAATATGGGACTTAACCTATTGTATTGGGGATGCTCACCTGAATAGAGATGTTTCAGTGCCGAACTTCCACTGTTAGGATTTGAACAAAGTGCTATTGAAATATGATTCTCAAAATTTACTTTGAAGAATTCAGCCAAAGAAACACACACAGATAGGTAGAGAAACATTTTACTCGTTACAGGCAGCACAAGTCTGCTCAAGTAAAACCAGATAAACAAATCAATGCTGAACTTTGTTTACATTGGGCAGTGTAACATTAATGTCAAGATTTCAGCCACGCCTGACCTGAAAAGTTGACAATGCTGTCAAGTTCCCTAAATTAAAAACAAAAGTAATTAAGCCCTTGTTACCCTGCTGCATGGAAATGTTGCAGGTTTTACTTGGTATTTTGTTTCTGTGTTTCATGAACTTAAGCGCGTGGGGTTGATGGTTGTTTTCCTTGAATGCTTTTTCTATTCTTGCACAAATGTCTGGTTGCTTTAGGTCTTTTCTGGGTTTGTTTTAGAAAGAAACAGCCTCATTTAGGACTGTGAATGTGAAATTGCCTCATCCTTTTTGTTTACTTTTATTAGATCTCAGTGGAGAGAATAGGGCCACTGAAATATGTCCAAGGGGCACAATTTCAGTTTAAATAAAATGAATGGAGAGGGAGACAGAAAGCTGGGCAGAATCTGGAGCAGGAAGTTAAATGCTTCAGAAATCGGATGCTCAGCTCTTGGGTACCAGCAGAAGCTTCRGCTTCAGTGAAATGGGTAAAGTGGTGTTTCCATGAGCGGCCCGGGGACGAAGATGGAGTGGCCTGAGTTCCAGGGAGCAGGATGCCTTTGCTTAGCCAGTTCTAGGTACTTTGAAAGAAAAGTGGAAAACTGGAGAGTGTCACTAGAACCTAAATTATCTTCTTATAAGGTGTTGTTATTTTAAAATCGGCATGTCAGTGTACCAGGGCAGGTAAATTTGGTGCTCTCTTCATTAATAATAATTTGAGGTTATTATCTTAGAATATTTTGAAAACATTAAAGTCTTTTAATATATTCCATTGCATGAATTAAATATCACCGTTTACTTAGAAGAATGAGAGATTTTCTTTCTTGTGTGATATGACTGAAGAGAGAATAGTGCCCGGCCGGGACAGGARAAAGCTGTAGTATTAGCACAGCAGCCAGGTGGGATGTGAATGTGCATGAGGAGATGTGACAGGTTCTGGACAAGAAAGAGTGAAGTTCCACAGAGCATCTCCYGCAGGAAGCCTTTAAGAGGAGCAAGATGAGCAAGACTTCTTCCATGCCCACCCTTCCCCAGCCTGCCCCGTGTGCCAGCCCTGCACCCAGCCGTGTGGATTCCTGCCCCAGAGGAGAGCTGGGGCCTCTGATCACCTTGACAGTGAACAGGAAAAACATTAGGAGCAGCAAGCTAAAGTTGTTCCACGGCACAGAACTGAGCCACTGAAGACTAGAACTTTCTGTTAGCATGTGTTAGTAGGCAAAGACAGCCTGATTTTATTTCTTGCTCCATAACCTGTTAGCAGCTGGTTATGGTACTTCTGTAAGATTGCCTCATTATTGCCAATGGCAGGAGTGGTACAACGCTGCTTTCAGATGCATTTTTACAAGATATAGAACCTCTTTATGTACCCATGAAGTTTTGTTAATGCCCGTGAGGTTTCTGTCCATTCTGTTAAACTTYATTAATGCTGCCTATACTGTTAAAGAAAAAGTCATCTTAGGCACACTTTAATATTAGTTTTATAATCACTGAATGATGAGAGAATGCYGATTATTGCAAAGAGAATTGGTGCTGCTGGTGTAGAATGACCTCTACTAAGTAACAAGTTTTTTTGGAGAGGAATAAAGGCTGGGRAGAATTTAAAGGGAGAGAAATCTTTTTGGGGGAGGGGAATTGATGAGCTGTGAACCTTCAGTGAAGAGAGGTCACTCCTGAAATATTTTCAGCAATAATTTCYGAAGTAATAGATCCAGCAGCCCCCAAGTAATTTTCTAAGTAGTGAGTTTTCCTTGCCAACTGTTTGTGATTTTGATTTTCTTTTTGAGTTTTTAGCATCATAAGTACTAGTGCAATAAAAAAAAAAACTCGGACAAGAATTGGAAAGCGGAGGAGAAAGGCGAGTCTGTGCCTGTGCTGCTGGTGATAAGCTCTACTAACAACAACAACAAAGTGTGTGTAGCTTTGTTAAAATGCATGTTTTCATTCAGTTTTAAAATAACACTTAAATATTCCCTTTGCCGAATAGACTAATATTGGTTAAAGAAGTACAAGAGACAGAAAAATCTGCAAGAGTAAGATACAGATTTCATCTKTGATTAGGGCCTTATTCATTAACTCTGGGTAAAAATTATATGGTTGGAAGAACAGATTATTTCCCTGACTATCTAAGTCTGTGCTGAATGCAAATGCTAAGGCTGATAAGCAGTGTTTCAGTTTTTTAGTCCACGTGTACAGAAACCTCCTTCTCTTTGAGAAACTAGTGATCTTTAGTACTGTTTGAAAATCTGAGAACTGTCTGTAAATCTCAGAATTCACTACACAGGATCACGCATACACACACACACACACAAAAAAGCTAAAAGGCATGTCATTTCATTTATTTTTGCAAGGTCATTTTAATTTGGAAGTCTTCAAAGTAATTACAGCTGTTGGCCTAAAGTTAARTTATAATTGGGTGGAACAAAGAAAAACAAGTCTACATTATTATAACAGTAAATCTTTTAGTGATATTTGACTTAATTTAGAAAACAAATAGAGAAGGAAGATGTTTCAAGTTATTTAAGCATTTCAATAAGTGCAGCTGAAGCTCTTCAATATAGCTCATCCCTTTTCTCCCCTAAATATTTCATCTCATGGGTCTTTTTTCCCTTTATAGACAGTCTTTGCACCTTGAGCACTGAAACAAATGTTTTTTAGGAGTGATAACTTGATTCAGTTTGAATCCTTCTTCAGTTGATCATATTAAATAATGAAAAAATCAAGTACAATTCATGTCATACCCATTAATAACATTTCTTAAAAATGAGTGTTTGTGCTAAAAATTTTAGTTTGCTAAAAACTGAACAGAAACTAGTAAATAATGTGTATTTATCATTCTTAGCATGTTTGCTTTAGGTTCAGGTGAATATTAATAGCATTTATTCAGATAAAGAGGCTTGCTGCTGAGGAGCTGACAGTGCRTGATTTATTCCAGCCATCCTCCAACCTCAGACATAAATGCAATGTCGTCGTGAAGGATGGAGCTTCAGCAGACACTCACACAACTGTCRCCCAAAAGGCGAGGGCAGTCGTCTCTGTTCCTCCTATGCAGGGTTGCTTCCTATCTCGGTGATTGCACAAAATTTCACTGAAAGGTGATACTATGAACTGAGGTGTAAACTTTGCTGTGATCCTAAAGTCAGGGGAAAAGTCCTATTGAGGTCAGTAGGATTCAGCTGATGTGCGTGTCAGGGGAGGCAAAACTATCTCCTGCACTAATTCCCTATCACTTCAGAAATGGGTATTACATTGTCATGAGCAGCGTGAATAGCTTATGTCATTTAAGAAAGTATAGTAATATTTTAAAATTTTCTACCCACTTGTTCAAATTTCATAATTATGATTCTCTTTGTTTATTACCCACACCCCTAGCACTGATATTCAGRCAGTTTTCATAATGACTCCAAGCAGATTCTTTTTTTCTTTTTCTAACACGTTGATGTTTGCTAAATGAGCGTTCTCACAGTACCTCCCGCTCAACCTTTCCCCCCTCTTAGTTTAATTGAGCTTCTTTATGGACTTGTCTCCTAAAAGACTGTCTTTCCCTTGCAGCAGAAAGCCTGCAAAGTCCTTCAGGACATTTCAGCCATCTCTGTATAAGCCTTTTCCCACTGCCAGGGTCTATCAGAGCATGGTAGATGATTCACCTTCAGAACCTCCTGGGTTATTTCAGAGGTGCCAGTAGTAACTTAAGAGCAGGGCTGTAATGAATGCATTTTTTTCATCTTATGTTCTGTTTCAGAGTATAATTATTAGCACTAGGAAGTATTGCTTCAGCCAGTAAGACATTGCATGAAAACGAAAATATGTCCTGCTTTCTTCTCACAAAATGTTCCTTTCTCATTTTTTTTAAACTGTTTTTGTTTTTTCCTCATTCCTTTTTAGTGGAACAGAGAAACTTAATGCGGCAGAAAATGAACCCAACATTAGGAGGTGACAAAATAAACAAGCCTGCCTGGATTTGCCTCTTTTCTGACTTTATGCTAGAATTTCATGTGTTTATGTCACTCAGTAATTTGTCATGTGAGACTAGGAAATTACTAGTTGCTTAAATTGTTTCACTGTAAATTGGCAGTGTTCACAAGATGGATCCACCCAGTGCTATTGCACTGATAGATGTTTTTGAACTTAGTGTTTTTGGCCAGCTGAGGTCTCATATTGGATAAAACGTTGAAGAGTTAAAATGAAGGTGGTATTTAATTCTATTAATAGTTTACATTTATTTCTAGCAGAAAAAAAACCTCCTACTATTACACTATTTTTGAGGCATCAGATCAGATTATCTGAATTATTCTCTGTAATAGAAATTGTTTATTTCARCTTTTAGTGCATGAAATATAACAATGTTTTAGCAAAGAGGTTTTTGAGTAACCCATGAAGAACTGCCATATTTAGAGATTCTATTAATTTACATTGAGGAGGAAGAAAAAGAAAAGAAAAAACTGACTATGCTCTTTGTCAGAATGACCAAATAAGAGCTGGGTTTTTGTAAATGTCTTGGTTGGATATTTGGCTTGAGTTCCAAGATGAGCAGCAGTAGAGTTGTGTTAACTCCAGTAAACTACTCGTTCTTAAAATCAGAAGATGATTGCACAGGGACTGTGTTTGTGCTGGGTCTACAATAGCAGAAGCTTTCATCAGTTACTGGAGGAAGAGCAAAAATGTAATTCCCAAGTAATTCAAAAGTGTTTTAACTGCCCTAAAGCAGTTAATCCCATAATGATGCTTTAAGTGAAACTTGCAGGTCCAGGCATACATATTCACAGGTTTTGAGAGTTATTTAGAAATATGTGTAAGTAGCTTATTTGCCAAAGATATGAACTCTGATTAACAAGCACATTCAAGGTTTGGAGCTTACTCCCTGCTGTTTACTCATTAGACTCGCATCTGGCTCCCTCCATTCCTTTGTGTTGCTGAGTTTCTGTGATTGCTTCATTTGGATATGAAAACAGGACACAGCTGCTACGTCAACCCTGAGCTCTCTGATCTTGCTTGCCAGTTAAAATCAGCATGAGCTTGGTCTGCAGAGACAGCAAGCAGAGAACAGCTTTTCTTCTCTGCTTATGACTCTCTCCTAGGGTTTTACTTGGTGGAGAAATTTGGTCATCAGTGCTAATGATGGAAGATTACTGGTGCTTCCAATGTGGCTTTCTGGAAGGATGAGAGGAAGAGGCAAATCTGTTGAAGTAATTGGCCCAATGCTTAGGAAAAATGKGTGTTCGTCATACCTGTATCCAATAACATTCCCTGTACGTGGASAGCTGTAAATAAAAATAGTTGCCTCTATGTCAATATTCACAAGTAAAAGATATTGTATGCAGTTTTTCCAGACAGTCATTAGTGCTCGTCAATGCAATGTCTGACACAGCTGTGCACCACTTACTATAAGGAAGTTCTTTGTGGGAAGTCTATTTACGTATCTCCTATTCTTAGGACAGTGGTAATCTCAATCAATTGTCTGTGGGTATTATGTATTTAATTTATGCCTTAATATTTAGCCTCCTTTTTCTGCAAAATAATGCAAGTTTTAAAATTTCTTTTTGATTAACAGGAAGGGCAAAGGGTATGCCACATATTTGGCAGACTGTTCAGGAGAGAGAAAGGTAAGAGATAGTTGAAGAGACTGTCTGCAGCACAGATTTCATTTTAGTAAATCAATTTGATTTCCAGGTTTATTTTTAAGCAAATAGAGCCATGGAATTTAGGATGGTATTCATATCATTAGTCAAAAGTTCTTATTTAAAATAGCCGTTGTTGACAAATAATATCCGGCATGATACCCAAATTGCAAAACTTTGTTGATGAGACTGTGTGACAATAATCTGCACCTTTGCACTGCTAMGTTTCTGAGGTATTACCCATCTAGCACCATTTGACATTAAAATTTAGAACTAGAAAGTTGACCTTAAAAAAAGGTAAAACTTAAAATCTATTTTTTTAATAACTAGCTGCTGAAAATGCCTATCTCTACTTGTGACCATGATTCATGATTTCAGTACCATTCCATCCCATGTGCATAGGAGCCAAACCTCTCCAGAATAGCTAAAAATTCTATGAATCTTGAAATGATGTAGCAAGATGGTTTAMTTTGAGACATAACTTAGGGGTCTATAAGGAAAGGTCCTTCCAACCACCCAACCAATTAGGAAAAATAGACCTCCCTTATTCTGAAAGAGTTATCTAACAGAGTGAAGCTACTTATGGCGCATATGTGTCTATGCATTAATAGGAGCACTGCTTATGTGCTTCATTTCACAGAATTCAGACTTCATAAGTCTCCAGAAATGGGTAGACTTTCAGGGACCACTGTTACTATTTGACCCCAAGCAGGTACAACATTCTGGTTTGCTCCAGGAAACATTTTGGAGCTGAACATAAGCTGAAAACCTTTACTGCTTTTTCAGATTTATAAGAAAAATACATACTGCCTAGCACTAATACCTTGTTCATGTTAAATGCATTTCCAATTTCAATATGTCCTTCTCTTTCTTTATTGTGCTGTCTGTTTTGGTATTGATTTTTTTTTTTCTTTTTTTAATCTTAAGATCATAGAAGTGACTTTAGTAATCCTGTTTTGATGATGCACTTGTAGTCGAATTCCTGGAATCAAACTCATGGAATTGCTTTTTTTTTAATGATAGCCTGCTTTCCTCCGGGGTGCTAGCTGGTGAGGTTGTGCAATATGTTTTAGAAACAACATTGCTTTCTCTGGGAAATGGTTTATTCATATAGCAATAACCCAAACACATTTTATTGTCAGAGATTGCGTAAAGTTCATTTGTTGTACAAATGCAGAGGCACAAAGAATGAAATTGGGTCTTCAAAGAATGAAAGACCGTGACTGGCTGGTGGTGGTAATTGCACAGCCTTTATATGTTAGCACAGAAAATGTTTCYACCTTCCTAAAGCTACCTAGTTCTAATCTCATTGTCAAAAAGAGTAATGCACTAAATCAGGAACATGATAATGAAGGGAATCTCCTGATTTGTAAAATGTTAATAAAATTTACAAATTCTTTTCACCATCACTGGCAAGAGTGTGTCTGCTTCAGGTAACACCCAATCAGTTGAGAAGAAGTAGCGTAGAAGGTCTAGAAAATTACTTTGGTTGTTGATGTTTTTCATGTTCATATATTGCTATATACAATTCTTTAAAATGACATTATATGCTCTGCCTACATTTGTACCTCAGAATTTTCACAGATCCATTTGCAAAGGTCRTTGAAAACAAAAACAAAACAACCACCCTATGCTTAGCTTATTCAGTGGTATTTCAGTATCCCACAGAATTCATGTTATTACAGTACCTGCCATATAATTTCTTTTCTGTATTCCTGTTCTAATCACAAACTCTAACTTAGCCTGATATGTTACAGCTCTTCAGTTTTCACATATAGCCATTGTGATTTTATAATGCTACTGGTGAATGGGATAGTCTTTGAATATTATCTGAACATTTTATATTCTTAGTGATGCTCTACTAATAACAATAATCTTAGCGTATTCCTTGTGACTCCCTTTCCTTGGTGTCTTTGCACAAGTGCTGCCTGGTCRTTTCCCTTGGTGTGTGTGCAATGGTGCCCTTAGAGAAGGGATGCTCACTGATTGCACTTGATTCAATTTGGTCTTTATTTTATCTTTTTCCTCTAAAMCTTTTCCTCAAAACCTTTTCACAGTAATTTCCACATCAATCCATGGGAATTTCTTTCACCTATATGATGCTTGTAGATTTTCCTTGGGGAACAGAGAGAAAATGATTGAAGCTTTTTTAAAAATTGTCTTCCTCTGGAGCAAGGTGAAATTTGAAAAGTTCGCTTAAATAAGTAATAATGATTTAATCTCAACAAAGGTAAAACCAGTATAGGTATTTTACCTTGGAAAACATGTGCATGTGGAGAGCTTGTGCGACTAGACAGCCAGGATGGCTCTTGAATTGTTTTAGAGTTTAAGAATTGAAGCTGTTCCTTGTGCCCAAGTATTAACTACTGAGTAGATTTGCAAATAAATTAAGTATTCCAGCAGCAGCGGTCGTGTAGCTTAAATCACCTTGCTGATATTTTCCTAACGCACTCTCTATGATTACACTTTTTATCATAGCCACCAAACAAAACAAAAAACAAAACAAACAAAATACCCTGACTTTGTTAATACAGTTTTTTTCCTCCTATGGGACACACTGTAAATTTGAGATCTTCATCACAAATATGTAATTAAGCAATCTTTGTCTAGAAATCAATTAAATGATATTGTACTTTATTTTGAATATAGTATTATTTTTGTCATTAGAAGTTTTCCTTCTGTGTGTCTCATCTTGGCTTGGTGTTGTGTCRAAACTGCAGAAATTAGCAGTTGGCGTTTTCTGGTAATCTTGCACCTATAGAAGACAGGAATATTTGCAATTGATTGCAATTATTTTTGGGGTTGAGATCAAAATCCTGATTAAATGAATATATTCCTAAGTATTGTTACTTCCTTCCTGCAATCAAGTTCGCAGCAACACAATTGCAAAGATAGATACATGTGTTTGCAGCAGTAATAAAAGGGCTGATGCTTTACACAGAAGTTCTGCAGCAAATGTGCACCCGAGTCTGGCGTCCTGGTGTAATGTCACGTCTTCATCGGYGATGCCCATCGCAAGAGCAAGCCGGTCCCATGGTCCTACATGCAGTTAACAAAAACAGAAGCTTTTTTTTCAGATGCAACGTGATTAACATTATGTCCTGAGGGAAAGATGGCAACCTGAAATGCGTTGGTGTGCAGGAGCAAGAAGCAAGGAGAGGAAGCATTTGCTTCAGCAGTACTGCTGGCTCGTTAGGCTGCAGTGGAAATTGTTAAAGTACTGTGTGCACTGGTGTTTTCTTAAGCCAGGAGGTCTTGATGGTCCTTGATRTTCTGCCTAGTCAGCCTCATGGAAGAAGTATGAAGGTTCCTGCCTCGCCTATTGTTGTTCTTGTAGGATTATTTCTTAGATACTGACTCYTTACTAGAAAAAAACTTGTAACTTATGGTTGGCAAAGCCAACATTTTTTTGGTTCAAGTATATTTTTAAGAATTTGCTAACATTTTTATATAAGCCTTAGTACAGAAGTTGCAATTCTCAAACATCGTGGCTCTTTAAATACCTTGAGATGTTATGTTTTACATACTCATGGTTAAGATGGTTGATCATTAATTAGTGCATGTATGAATATTGACAATGCATATATCCTGAAAAAAAATAACACTATTGTTACGTTTTTAAACAGTTGTAAGAAATGAGGAGATGCATAAGTAGCTGAGTAAAGTTCCATCAAGTGGAAGTTCTTCCAGTTCCCTCTATTGAGGGGGATTCTTTTATGTTTAGGCCCTGATCTGCTGCCCTGTGTTTGATTCTTAAAAAATACAGAATCATTGAAGGCAGCTCTTATTTCCAAAAAAATGTATAGGTTTCTAGGACATGTTCAGCTTGTGGCCAAAAGAATCAAGGAGACAAAAAAGACACAATTCATCARTATTCTGAGTTTTGCAGAGGGTTCCTGCTCTTGTTCTGGGGTGGTGCTTGAGGGCAAGAGGCTGAGGAGAAAAAAATGTTTCTAATATATCCTCATCTGTCAGAGCTGTGGCTTCTGGTGATGTCCACTGTGTCCTTTGTAAGTTATATAGTACCAATCAGTGAGAAAAACTTGTCCTCTTCTTACTTATCTGAAATCACAGTTAGTTTGGATTTTATGATGGACATGGCTATTTGGATGTGACCTATTTTCAGATATTCTTCTCTCAAGAATTGATCAGTTGTACCGTTGGAAATGCGGAGCAAGAATGCTTCAGAACTGGTGAAATAAGCTTTGAGGATGGCTGGTTCTTTCTGTTCYTGCGTCTTTTTCAATCAATCTTTTTTTAAAAATAACTTATCTAAGAGCTAAATCTATTTTTTTTTTCTTTTTTATTATTTTTTTCTTCTTCCTATCTTTCCCGCTTCCCTTTCTTTCTAAGTAGCTGATACTGAAATTCAGAATTATTTGGTGGTATACATAGAAAGAATTGGAAAATTGTTTGGTGATTTGATGAACAAAACTTTCAAGCCAAGTTATTTGTCTAGCATTTGTTTTCTGTAATGGTTGCTCAAAGTTTATTGCTTCTTACACTGTTACTAGAATAGCTTTGGGAAGTGTACCAAAAAAAGCCTCTGCAATCTTGTCAAAGTCCATTCCATCTAGAATTTAAATGAATGCATATTTGAGAGAGTCATCTATTTTTTATTGTCTTTCACTGTAGCACAGCAAACGACTGAGTCTGGAGTGTGACACAGTTGCAGAAACTTTTAAGCCTCAAAAAAAACAAAAAAAAAAAGGGGGGGGGGGGGGGAAGCCCCTGAAATGCTAGATTGGTCACTTATGGCCAGTTATCCCAGCCCCCCTCAAAGTGATAGGAAATAAAGCATATGTTGCCTGGAGCTAACATCAGGGAATGAGTCATGTGGGGCTGTAGGTGCTCTCCCGAGGGTCTAGGAACAGGGACTTGGTGTGGACCGAGCTGCGCTCTTTGCTCACACTTGGAGGTGGTGGGAGAGGTTTGCAGGGGAGACTCATCTTCCCTATAAAAATATTTCACTAATGGAAGTGATGCTTTGCTGGGATTAAATACTAAAGCTGTTAGTTCTGGTTGTCACAGCTGCAGACAAAACCAGGATTTTTTTTCTCCTTTTTAGTACAGCTAAAACATCCTGGGAGGGCAGGGGAAGGGCTTTTGGTGGTTACATGGGGTGTGGGTTGGTTTATTTTTATTTACTGAATTACTGTTTTTGTGATGCCAGGGGTAAGTGCAGATCCATAGGGTGGTGAGACAAAGAGTGTGTCCGACTCTGGAAGCAAGTTGGGAATCCAGTGGTGGACGCTTTGGAAGCGGAGCTTCTGTGGCTGCTTGCTTGCTTGGGTATAGAAAAATTTTAAGGCCACGTGTTCATGTAGTATGTGCTTGAAAGAAATAGAATTGCTTTAAAGGGTTTTTTGTTATAACTACATTTGTTAGGAAAAGTCTACAGCAGAATGCATTTTTCCATATGCTTTTCTCCTGTGTTTTCATCTGTACAAAACTCTCATATTTCTCCGTTCTTTTTATCATCCACTCAAGCATCACTGATATTTTCCTAATACATCCTGATATTTTCCCTTCGCTATTAAAGCCTGTTCATTATYCTTCCTGCTTTTATTTTCATTTTGTAGTGTTATTGTCCCATATTCTGCAGCCTGCAGTCTAGTCTGGGGTTTCTGAGCCTCCCTTGCCAGGTTTGTGGATGCCCTGGTTTTCCAGGCTCTTTGCTACTCTTTACTGCATCCTGTGACTTGAAAGGATTTCTTTAAACAGAGAATGTGTTGGTTTTCACACCCACCCACGCACAAAGGGGAGGGAAGGAAGGCTAAAAGTAATGATAAAGCATCCTTTAATCTCCTCCCACCAACCTTATCCGGTGAAGTGTACTCTGAGCTGCACCTGGGGCATGTATCCTACAGTATAAATCCTGTAGTAGAAAATGCAAGTCATGATGGCTGTATGGAAAGAATTTCCTGAGCTCATTGCACACTTTTGCAACTGATGAGTGATTTATTTAGGGGGTTGTTTAGCTTCGTCTTCAAATCTGGCACATGGGGATTGTAAAGTTCTGTCCTTCTAAATTCTAATCAATTCAACTTGTGATGGCAMCATAATATAAATACCTTTTTTCAGTCCTGTTCTGCATAGTGAAATAAGAATATGGACCAGTAAGATGTATTTGTGACTGAGATTACTGGAACTAGGAGATGACCAACATTTTGCCATTACAGAAAACAATTAAAGGGAGACCCTGTAGATCCCTTTCATTATAGTTTGTGTGAGTGACTTAATTAAGGGTTCAGGGGGTATTTGAATTTACTCCTCTTGCCATGATAACTTTCAGTAGGAGAAAGTTAAAGCGGCAACTACGATTTTCTGAGAGTTTTATGTTTGCATTACACTTCTAATAATCTCTGCTTTTAATGCCAGCAGGCTGTCAGCAGTGCAGCTACTTGCTGTCCCTGAAGGTAACAGCTCAGGCTCCCGGCAGCCTGTTCTGCCTCGTGTGAGGAATAAGGGCAGGTGCCTAAAGTAGCTCCTATTCCCCCACTAATGTGCTGGCAGAGATGAGAAAGCAAAGCATTTGAATACAGCAATCTCAGCCTAGTAGAGCATCCCCAACTGGGGGATGGAGTTTTCACCCAGAAGGGTAATTTAAAGCAACCGTGACATTTAATTTTACAGTCTGCATTGCTGCCTTGGAGGGAGAAATGAGTTTAGTGGTAGATGCTTGGGGTTGAAATGCAAGATCAGAGCGCGTGCAGTTGACCTCAGCTGCAATCGGTTTTAGCAGGGCGTGCTTTTCTTGAGGCCTAACAAGCAGCAGTGCAGGTGCAAATGTTTGAATGCAGGTGCTGTGAAATGCYGTTACCCTGTCAGTGCCTGGGGAGAAGTGTCCATCGCGGGGAAAAAACAAGGAGTCTGCGTTCCCATTTAATGGGAAGATTGTGGTGGAGCTTCAGAGTGTGATTAGTGGTCAAGATTACCCCTAGCAGCAAGCTGGGACTAGGATGTGCCACAGGAGATGCTATTTTCCATACATGCATCATATAATTATTAGGCTTTCAGGGGTTGTAATTCAAAATTAGTACAAATGTTTCTCTGTTGTTCTATTTCCATCACTTAAGGAAACTTCAATCATGAGAAGTAAAGTTTTCAGGCATTATTACTGTAAGAGACTCGGGACGCTGCTTAATGCAAAGAACCCTGAAGTGYGTGGGTAATATTTGCACTGCCATTTCAATCCAGACGGCTAAACACAGTTATGCAACACAATTACTGCTATGGCATAACCTTAATTTACACAGCTCCTGTTTCTGCTAAATGGATTTGTCTCATTCAAAGCCTCATGCTCTCATCAGCAGGGAGGGCAGTCCTTCTATGCARTCATGTTTACTGAAGTGGACACCCTGAATCCAAACAAATCTCAAAGTTGTACATGAACCCCAGGCTCCATGGCAACTAAGCAATACTGCAAAATTTTAATGAGAAGTTAAATGCTGTATTAGAAATATCTAGAAAAAAAATCCTGAGCTTTTTTTTTTTTCTTTTTTGGAACATTAAAAAAAAAAAAAAAAAAAAAGCTACCTAATTCAGGTAGCCAGGCAGCAGAACAGCAGCAGATGAGCATTTCTTCCCGCACAAGGAAAGGAAGTCCAGGGTGGACTCTAATCAGGGTAAAAACATAGATTCTAAATTTATGTTTTACAGCCCTTTTTTCTTTTCTTTTTTTTTAAATATTACAGTTTAAAGTGCTGAGGACCAGCATTTTCTAGGTGAACCACCCGTGTGGGATGCTCTCTGTACCCGCAACATGAGACTAAAAATCCTTGACCTGTCTTGCAAGATAAGTTCAGTCCTCTTTGCACTTCCAGCCTCCTGTGAAGTGATCATCCTGTGGTCCAAAACATTCCCTAGCTTGAGTCTTGTAAATTCCACTTTTGTGCTAAGCCAAAAGTAGCTGAGAAAATTCAGTGCTCCATACYTTAGGAGAAATAATGGTTTCTGGGYTCTTGTATTGAAAAGTACAGCTATTTATAGCATTTTCACTCTTCCAGAAAATTAGGTTGCAAACAGCTGAATCTTATAAATAATTATGSTAAGTTCTGGTGGAGATTGGACTTACTAACACTGAGTAGCCAAGCATGACACATATTTTAGTATTATTTCTCAGGTTAAAAGGTATTGTAGAATATATTAATTTGCTCATTCTCCAGTAGTTTCACTCCATCTCATATAACATAGGAGTTGTGGGGCAGTCTTTGGTAAAATATTGCCTTTCAGTTGGTTACATTTTTATGTTCACTGGGCTGAAACTTGCACTCCAAAAAAATCTTAATTGGCAACACATAAATGTGMGCCATCCCTGAAGTGGCTGATGACCTAAAGCACCTCAGAAATTAAATGCTATTAGAAGACAACCCAGACTGCCTTGTATTGTCCTGGTTTTAGAAAGCGTTGGGCTGTTGCAATGAATCACAGTCAGAGCTAAGGTGGGATCATGATTTATTTCAGATAATTCCCTGAGTCTTTTGTTCATTTGCAARCATAATTGAAAACCAGCCCTTTCTATAAATGACATTTTAAAGAGTCTGAYATTTAGTCAAGGTGACCAACAAGCTGCTAACTTTTGAGAGATCAATAATGCAAATAGTGGTCTGTTAGGAGAAATGCGAATATGAGGTCAGCTTCAAAAGGCAACTCACTTTGCTTGCATCATTGCATCCTCCTTTGTAAGAAGTGGAAAAAGTCACTGGCTTAATATCTATGTTATGTGACACTAAATGACTGCTTATATAGGCAGTCTGCCAGTGGGGAGCTGCTACTTCGCTTTGTTAATATGGGGGAACAAACAGCTTMATTTTAAGCCCATATACCCGTCTCAGTAGCAAAATTGTCAGCATAATAAATGTAAGCAAAGAAGGTGACTTGGAAATGGTTGGAATTGTGTAGATTTGGCTAGGGAAATGGAATATGTTTTGTTGTTTTTTATTTTTATTCTTTTTTCTCCCTGAAGTTAAAACCTATTAGAAAAACAGCTTGCTAAATAGGGCTGTAAACAGTCTGTGTTCAGATACTTTCCAGATGATATATACCTTATGTACAAGTAGAACATTTAAGTTCCAATTTCTACTGATTATTACAGAAATGAATGTATATGTTATTACAATATAACACATAATACTGTGTGAGACAATAGCCTCTCTGTGAAAGGGGCAGCAGGTTTTATAGGAGTTGCATGAGGAAATGCACGTGCAGGAATTTCTTCTGCAGCATCTGAATATTTTAGTTATGGTTAAGAAACATGGATTTGAGAACGACAGAATACTCTTGGGATAAGCATAAGCCTAAATATTATAGAAAATAGTGACTAAATAGTATCACTAAAACTTTCTATAGCAATTTAATACTTTTTAATATCACCAGTAAATGTGATTTTTAATTATGTACAGTTGGTTTATGCAAAATTTTACACCTGTCCAGGGTGTGTGTGGGGGGGTGGAGAAAAAGAGACCAGTTCAGGAAACATATATGTATGTTGCTGATAAATATTGCTCTGATTCCTATACTTTCATGTTGGTTGCCTGAACTGCATGTTTCTTAGAGAATTTTTAAGACCCTCGTATAAGAGTTTAGCTTCATAAGTTTTTCTAAGAGTTAGTATTTGTTAGAAATGTGGGGAAGACGCAGCAGATGTGTTAAATTAGGAGAATCGGCCTGTGTTTCCATTTCGAAGTAAAATACCATCTCTGTGTCAATGTGAGTATGGATTTTTCTGAAGGCAAAGCAATCATCCCCGCTGTGTTTTGAGCTACATCATGGCATCTTGAGTCAAGTGTAGTTGCACTCTTGCTTACCAGCAGTGCTTTCGGTCTGCTTTCACTTTGTGACAGTAGATAATACATAAAAGAAAATATGTATATAAAGATACACTAGAAGATGTCTCTTAGCCTGTGTGTGCATTATTCAAAGGAATAATGAAGTATTTGGGTTCATTCCTATTCATGAAAGTACGACTAGTGTCACATCACTCTGTCCACAAATACAGAGCTAACATAAAGTGCAGCATATAAATTTTAAAACAAGTTCATTATTTTGGCCTTTGGGTCCAAAGTTTAAGAACTTCAAAATGCCATGATTTTTACATCTTGAAAATAATTGGGACTAGAAAGTTGCTTTTTAGCAGACTACTGCTGCTACCAAGAGGAAAAAAATCTGAGACTCACATCTGAACACTGATTTTCATGGAGAAAAAAAAGCAATTTTCAAATGTTTGAGACTCATAGTAAAATTATGGGAGGTGGAATCGCTGTTGTAGTGTTGGATGTTTCCATTTGTGTGTGAGCGTGCCTCCTTCTATATTCAATTCAGATGCATATAGAGACATYAGAAGGTGATTTGTTACCATGTAGTGGCCATAGCATGCAAACTATATATGTAGTACACCTAGGCTGTGTAAAAGCAGCATTTCAGGACCTGTTCCATAGTGGTGACTCCTGGATACCATGTCAAAAACTTGGCTGGCTAATTTTTGTTGTGGTGAGATTCAAGAGTCTGTTCAAGTGCACTGATATCTTCTGGGTATTATTGTCACATATTATAATTGTATTGGATGAGATAAAACATGACTTGTACAGTAGATGGACACCCTGGAGGTGGTACAGCTTGTCATGCTAGATAAGACATGTCCTTTGCCTCTGTGTTCATCATCTGTATCCGCCCGGCTCAGATAAAATCAGACACGAGACGCTCAGGAAAGAAACCTCTGACTCAGGGCCTGAAAGAAAAGCTACATAATGCACCAAAACGAATAATATTTGATAACTAGGTTGAAACGCTTATTTGGAGATTACTAAAAATTTCATGAAGATAAATATAGTAAACGATCAACACAATTAGTTTATTTTCCTTTACACTTCAGAGTTTCAATACTGTTCCAGCTCTGTGAATGGCACTAAATTGTTGCTGAAGATGGTAATTCCTTGTTCTTAAAAAAAAAGAAAAAGTGAGCTTTTAGCTCTCCTACTTTTCCCTCTTCATCCTTCATTAGCATGAATTGTATTTATGGTTGGGGAGTCTAGTAAAAATGTTATGAATAATGTAGTTATCTCTTGTTTGTACCATGGAGTGGCAGACACTCTTATCTAAGCATGGTTTGTTTTCTATGATTTGTTAATCTTTCGTTTGCTTAATATTTGTGACTTGCCTTAGATCTAGGTCAGTTTTAGCATCCCTTAGCTTCTGAGTTTTTGTTTTTCATTGTATATTAGGGCTCAAGATGCTGATGGCTTGCACTTGCATGTTGCAATAGTAGTATTTAGTAGTGTTGCTCCTCCCTGTCATCTTAGCACTCCCAGTTTCACGGAGCTTTTTTCCCCTCTATCTCCATATGTGGCTTCCTTCATGCTTGATTTGTATATAGGCATGGCACAGTAAATATTTAATATGGAAGTAAAGTATTAAAACACAAGTGCTAATTGTAGATATCTGAACCAGCTGCATGCAGTAGGAATGTTTAACTTTTTAGGGCAAAATGTAGCCTAAATAATTCTAATAGCACACCATATGATTTGCTAAAGCAATAGAAAGCTTCTCTCTGATTGCAGATTACTATATATTAGTTCTTGTAGAGTTTTTTTTTAATTACAATCTTCAGAAGACAGCTATCATGTCAAATAATGAATTAATGATACACACTTTTTTTTATTATTCTTTGAAGGGCCTTTGGTTCAGTCTAATGCCTGTGTGGCTTAGTAGTTAGCAGTTAAACAAAAACATCCTTGTGCTATGTCTGGAATTGAGTGCCGCCCCTTTTGATTTTCAGCTTGCCATAAAGAGTAACACTCAAACAGTGGCTGTTCAATGATATTGTAAATGCAATTTTCAGCATCCATAATATGTTTAGAACAGAGGGAGTTCTCACGAGCAGGGACACTGCTTGCTGGGCATTTTCTCCTGAATATATTATAATAATTTGGACATTGCTGCTTTCAGTCACAAAGCTTTCATGTTTTGCCCCTCTTCCAAACAGGCTGATATGACTGGAAGTGATTACTGTTTCTTAGAACACATTGCAGATAAAAGCAACAGTGTAATTGCTTCAGACTGGAAAGTTAACCATAACAAATGTTGTCATCTTTTATCAATGGTAACAACAGGTGAAATCAAGAAGTGGCAGCAGCATTTTCTTGAAGTTCCATAGTGTGTATTGTAATCATCTGTGACAGGCTGAACCTGCGGCTCCTGCTGACCCTTTCATTTACTCTCTCATAGGAGGGATAAGACCAACTAGAAAAGAAGTTGGTATTACGTAGCCTGAGATGGTTTGGGGATTTTTTTTTCTTAGTTTTTCCTCATGAAATAGTCCTATCGTGTTCAGATGCATACACTTACTTGTTAATGATACTGTATTCTACTACACAAAAATCAGATCATACTAGTCTGCTGACACAGTGTGTATTTCGTATTTACAAAATATTCAATAAAGTAATTATGGTCAGATATACACCGTATACAAAGCCCTGCCCTCTTTTTATGCTCTTCTAACTGTACTTAGTGGTGTGGTAGTGTGGAAGAGATGATTTACGTGACCTTGTTGCAGTAAGACATGACCTGATTGTTTAGGACACTGAATAATGCAGACAAGGTGAAAAGTATGTTGGGAGGAAGGACAAGAAATTATTTTATTTTTATATAATTCAAATAAAACACTAATCTTCCGTTACTAATTGCTTTCATTCACTATGCTCATATAATTCCAAACAGACTAACTTTTCAAACATATCAATTATGGAATCTCTCAATCCATTCCTTTAAGAATATTATGTTGCTGTCTCACATGTTTTCTTTTTCCTTCTCTAGAAAGGCCTCTGTGCAWGGTAGAAAGGCCTCTGTGTAAGGTTTTGTTCTGGAAACAGAGAGACAACACTGATTTGCTCGTGCAGTCGTCTTGTTTAGTCTGTGTTTGTATTGGGCAAATACCAGATGTCCTAAATATCAACTACTGCCTGAGTAAATCAGTGTCGTCTCTGTTTCCAGAAGCAGCTCCTGTGTTCTTTATGGTTTTGTTTCGTCTCGGATAAACTTTTGGTCTTGTCAACAACTCTGTGAAATGAAAAGTCTTTTGGATGTCATGTCACTTACCTTTTCCATTAACATTCGGCTCAGCAAAAGATCACGTAGACTGTTTTTGTCATCGGTTCCTCAGCTGATTTGAAGGACACTTTCTGCCTTTTATTTTTACCTATTCTGCCTATTTTTGACCAGTGAAAAGAAAACAAAATCATGTGGKCAGATCAGTGTTGTTTTCCTTCTCTAATTAGCTAGCCCTGTACTTCCTCCGAGTGAAACAGCCTTTTTGGTTAAGGCTGAATTTTCAGTGAATAGTTTCATAGCAGGAGTAGGCAAGTCTCTGGCCATTAGTGAYACACGGTCTGGTCCTAGCAGAAAAGTTTCTCTTGGACTTAAAAGAGCTAGGACTGGCACTGGTATGGGATGGATTTATGGAAAACCTCATTCTCTTTGCTCCATCGTTCTTTTTTATGTCTATATATTAGGTGTTGTGTGTGTGTATATATATATATATATATATAAAGTGTCTGATATATATATTTACATATATCAATTGCATCTGAATATCAGGTGATTTGTACCTGTAAAATCCATAGCAGCCAATTCATTTGATTTATCGTGTGTGTATTCTTCTAATCTGAAGTGAACTTTGTGGGAGCTTCAGGTGTAAAGTTGATGCTGTTTAAGACAAATTCTACCTTCTAGGGGCCAACTGCCACCGCTCTAGTGCTGTTGTGACCTGAGAGATGTCCTGCACGGTGTCTGAGAGGATGAGAACTAGTAGCTACTTTACATGTTCTCCTCCCAGTTCTCATGGTTATAGGGACACCATTTATTAAGCTCGCTAACCAAAGGGCTTGTAATATTTATTGCAGAAAATGTTTTAAGGGATTAAGCTAAATGTGAGGGAATATCACGTTATTGCATGTCTGGTCGTTACCAGCAATCATGCATAACTTCTAGGTATTTCTACAATGCTTTATATTTTCTTCTCAGGAGTGTTATTATGAGAACTAATGTGCATGGCAGTGAAGATGTATTCACTGAAAAAAGTAGTAAATATTCACACAGGTGGATATTGGATCGTATGGAATCTTTTCAGTTGCTATACAATGTACAAAAAAAATCTTTGGTGTAAAATGAGGCCATCTGCAATGTGTGAAATGGCCACTTTTAAAGTAACTACTCCAGCTTTACGTGGTCTGCTTGGGAATTCCAGTGCTTATGTTGAGCACTCAGTTTTCTAAGTGCAAGCTTTAAAAATAGAGATTAGCTCAAAGCTTCACAGGGAGTCTCACTAGAGTTCAGTATTGAAGCCAAGATATTTTGCCTAGTCTAGTAGCTAAAAAAAGCCTCCTTCTAGATTTCTGGTGTTACAGTAGTGAAATCAGAGGGCCCAGACTGTTGGCTGACTACAGTTTGACCCTTAAATGTGATAACTTTTCCTTCCTCTTGGTGAGGAAGCCACCCAAGATCATAGCCAAGCTTTTGCTTATGTTAATTCAAATGTGTACACCTCTGGGAGTTGGGAAATCCTTGATTATTCTATCACCAGACTTACATAATGACATATCCAATATAATATTATGCAAGTGCAGGACACTGTGATCTCCTTCCTAACATATTAAAAATGTTTCTTATTGGATTTATAGATTATTTCAGACAAAAATGGTAATTGGCCCCAAAGATGCTAATGTCCCAATCATGCAGTTCTCTAAGTGCCTTAGCAGGATAATGATTTTTATTGCATACATGAGGAAAACCAAAGAAAAAGATTTTAGCAAAGCTGGAAAGTACCAGTTTCCCAGTATTTGATCACAGAAGTACCTCAAGTATGAACCCCTAGTAGATTAAAGAAAGAAAAAGTCAAGCAGGTTTTGCTTGGAAGTTGAGGTATCTAACAGCATCTCCAGAGCTGCTACCCAGTGAACTAGGAAAGAATTAATATTGTCAGCCCAATTTTACTAACTGAACTTTTTTTTTAATTATTATTTTTCTTGGTTAGTCAAAGCTACCACTACCTACAAACAGGTATGTCTGATTTTAGAACCATGTGTGATGGAGCAGTAAAATTACAGATGAAGTTTGAAATTCCTAGTCACAGTAAGGAACATGGAGCCAGTTGTTTATTTTTTATTTTATTATTTGTTTTATTTTATTATTTGTTTTATTATCTGTGTTTTAACACAGATTTTATTCCAATTTAGTTATCAAACACAAAAACAGATTATAAAAGTCTTAGCTCAGTTCTCAGCAGCAGAAAGACAACAAAATAAAATACTGAGAAATGTTAGGAAAGATTTGAGTGCTAAAACTAATATGAGATATGATGCAAAGGAAGCTCTATGCTGTATTTAAATTTTTACAAGAGTGAATTTGTTAGGAATGTCTTTTTTCCTACTGATCAGAAAGGAAGATACAAAATAAAATCAGTTTTGCTACTGATGCAAATATAGAAAATATTTCTCCTTATCCACCAATTAAGTTCACATTCCCTATTCTGAGTTATAATAATATAAGAAGAAAGGCTATTCAAACTAAATAAGGATCAGAATGTAAAGCAGGGAACCATATTCTGTTGCAGTAACATCTAAAATGAAAAAATGAAGTAAAATGCCTGTAGTCAGCACATAAAGGTATTACTGTACCTGGGTTGATGCTAAAAGGATGAGTGATTTGTGTGAGCAGTCATAGCGGGATATTTGGATTGATGGGTGAAAGGTTTTTCCTTTTCTAAGTTATGAGGAAATAAACGCTCCTCCCCGACTATATCTATAGTTCAAAGACTCTGGACTTAGCAGGTTGAGCGAAACTGAGCACTTCTTGGCTAAGAAGTAAAATTGCCTGAAGCTTCCATTTTTGGGGTGCCATTTTCATTCCTACCAAGTATGTTAAGCAATATTTTGTTCTTTTAGCTATTATTTAAACCAGAGGTTAGGAAATGACTACAGTTCTGAGCATTTCTTCAAATATAATGAAAAATTACACTAGATTGTTTGCAGGTGGCAAAGTAAGGAATGTCATGCAGAAATAATAATTAGTAGAAGAGGAGGAATTTTTTTCCCCTGTGGAAAAGCAAAACCTCTACTGTTCAGCCGGGCTAATGATATGCTTTTGAATATATTAAGAAAATTAGTACTGAACTAAATATCACCTGTGCTGCCAAGCCATTAACAGCTATCTCATGCTAGGGTTTCTACATCCCTCAGAAAAGCTCTGAACTAATGATAGCACATTAAATTTGGTCTCTGTGAAAAACAGAAATTACCCAACTCGAATAGGCCAGTAGAAGGAAGATGAGATTGCAGCTGAGGCAGAGAGGGTTGTCTCACTTCCCCACGTCTGGGTCTCATCACGCTGCTCGTTTCAGGGACTTGCTGTTTCTGCCATCCCTGCTAATGGGCTTTGTAACGAAAGGAATTACTGCTACCGATATTGGGGATGCTATTGACACACTGGGCAATAGTATGACTGGTTTTAGTGCCATCGTTGTTACTCCCCAGTGCTGGTTGTAGTTTTTATTACAGTGAACTTTGTATGTGAATTTTCTCCTAATTATTTGCATGCTCCTTGGGCAGAACCAGTCTTCTGCACACTGTCTCCCTTTCCAAGTAGGACCAGGTAAATAAAGACGCATATGTGTCTCAGATCTTAATAAGCGGTTTTAGATGAATTTACAATTTTTTAAACATGAAAGGAGTCCAGTCTCATACCCTCTATTTTCTATTTACTCCTGAAAATGTTCCTGATAATACATATTGATAGAAATGTTAGACCCTGGACTTTTTTTTAACATTTCTGGATTTAGCTTTAGTGTTTTGATTTAATTCCTCTTACACCAGTGATAGTAAACAAATGTGAAGTATTTATGGGATTCAGTAATATGACACTTGTGACCTTCCTAATGGGTAGTCCTAGCCAGGAGTTTCTCCTTAGGTTCCTGTACTGCTTAGTATTCACTTGAGGAAAATAGTGAGCCTTAGGCTCAGATTTTCATTATTTAGGTGCAAAAGAAGTTTAATAGGAGCCTGTAAGACATTCAGAAGTACTTAATTTCCTAACATATCCTAGCTTAATAAATTAAGATTTAAATCTCTCTGAAAACCTGAGTATTTCATCTTAACTCTTTTGAAAGTTTGGGCTTGTTGCACTCCCTTTCCAGATCATTCAGTGCACAACTAAATGTTCATCAACAGAGAGAGTGTTGAGATGCACAGCTTGAGAATATAATGTGATTATTTACTGGCTAACATATGCCACGAATAGCTAGGATTTAATGACCTACTAAAGCAATTGCTTTATTGATAATCAGTAATAATCAATTTAAGTTGTTTCCAAAATGCTCTGTTATGAGCCAGTTTATTTTCCTTTATACTTGAATAAGATTTAGTAACTCTATTTAAAGGTACTTTTCAAAACTGAAGAGATTCTTGAGGTGATGTTAATTACTGTATATATACTTTGAAAGCCCTGAAGAGCTCTGAGTCACAAGTGCTGCAAACCATAACTGATGAGCACTTAGGCCTCTGATGCGCGTGTACTGGGCTGTCACGTGGGCCTGCCAGGCACTTCCAACAGTCACTGCTGACGTGGCGGTTTGACTGGCGTCTGCCGTGTTTGGGTTTCTGTAGCATTAGTTTGTGGTTGCTCCGTATGTAACGTCAGAAGAGCTGTGCGGATCTCGTTTAGACTTGATCCAAATGCAGCATTTGCACACTGTTCTGTTCCTGTCAAAACAACCTGAAACTGAGGCTGTGTATGACAGTAGTGGTGACAACTTAATGCAAAACTTAGTAAAATACATTAGTAGCCCAGTAATGTATTTTTATGCAGTATATGTGGGTTTTCTGCCTTTAAATGTATATACATACCAACACAAATGCAAACACGTCGACTTTTCAGAGGAATTTTTTTACTGCTGTTGTCTATCAAGTGYGCTAAGATTACTGGTGCAGCGGTGATGAGCAGTGCTTCCCTGCGTTGATACTGAAGACGATGATAGTCATCATCATGGGCAGGCATGGTTGCCTGCTGAYAATTCAGAACCTGACTGAGGCCTAAGAGCAACTGAAGTTCAGCGATAGTCCTCAGACCAAAAGACAGACCTCCTGATTCTGTGGYGGGAGTAGTCTGCCTCAGGTTTGAGGATGGGGCAGCATAGTTGCTATGTTGGAGCCTTGAAGAAAAAGGTACTGAAACCCTTGCGTTGCCCRGAATACTTTCTTTTGCTCTGCTTAGCTAAACTTCAATTGTGTAAGCAGTGCACTGAGCCAGGGACAACAGTTTGCTGTTTTTGTGTTGCACTGCATCTGACCTTTTTGTCTTGGTAATACTGTTGTCAGCTTTAAATGGCTTCTATTTGCTTCATCTATTAATTTTACATGTGTTCATTAAAGTTATATAGCATTTTTATATTCATGCTATAAAATTCCTCTTAGAGAGTTGTAATCCTGAATTGTTCAGTTTGCGCAGTGGTCATCCCAAATATTTGCAATGCTTCAGTAACTGRCGGAGGGAACCAACATGAGCCTGTGTGCATTTCTGGGATGGGAAGACTGTTTGTCCTGGGTAATGTCACCAAATCTTTACTCTGAGGCAACTCCCTCACCATAATGGTTAGATAGAAGATGTATATTTAGAAAAACAGTCCAACTAGCAGAACAAAAATCACTGAAACTTGTGTTATTCTCTCTACGTTAGTTCATTTTGTCAGTTATGAAAGCAGGCCCTTTTGGAAGCAGTGTTCCCAGGCCTAAAGAGGGCTATGAAGAAACTGAGCAGAGAGGAGAAGGGAGGAGACRGATTAAGGCTGAGAGGCACCATAGAGCAGAGCAGGAGAGAAGTGAAAGGCAGAGAGAAAAAAATAATAATTTCTTCTTAGAGGTGCTGCCTGGCAAGTGGGCTGGTGTGATACTAAAGCTAGATGGGCCAGGGGGTGCTCTGCGTTGCCGTTGGTGTTTTCAGTGCAGAGGAGGTGACTGCAAGGGCTTCATCTTCACTGTTTTCATTATTAAGCTGTTTTCGCTTGATTTTTTTGGAAGGGGTATATAAGGTATTTGAAAAGCACTCTAATGTTACGTGATTAATGATGATGGAAAAAGTTAAAGAAAACATCCTTTTTCTGCAAAAAGAACTTCACAGCGGAGCTCTCYGCTCCTGCTGATGAAGGGACTTGGTATGTGAGTGGCAACAATAGTGGTCCAGGGTTAAACCAGGGCTGAGTTTCTTGAAAAGCTCTGATGGCAGGAGGATTTCTCAAGGCCAACAGCAGAGTCACTAATTCCGAGCTGACTCCTGCAGCCTCATTTTACAACAGATCAGTTTGACACTTCCATGTAGATGTGTCCAAAATAAATGAGCAGAATTTGCTAGGAGCGGATATGCTTGGATATTTGACAAGCACACTAATTTAAAATTTTACATGTGGTTTCATCCACAATTAATAGTGAGTTATTGCCAGTTCTGTTAAACCCAGCAAGTGGAGTTTATTCATAAGCTTCTTGAGTTGCAAGTGCACGTTAGGCTTTCCCTTGCCCTGGTTTGAGGCTGCCTGCTGACTCGGATGCCCGGGGCCTCCCCTGGCAGAGCGGAGTGCACCGCACCGGGACACGGGCCGGGAAAGCAAGCACATCCTGCCACGGAGCGGTGACGGGGACGTGCTGCAGGCGCTGCTGCAGCTTCAGTCCTGCCCCTGCTGCGGAAGGGCGGGTGAAGGTATTCCAGGCAGCAGAGACAACTGTGGGCATCCTTGTCCAGCGCTTGTGCTTCTGCGATAGCTTCGCTTGGCAGAGTTCCCCAGCGCCTCGCTGTCCTTGCTCCTCTCTCTTGCCCTTCTTGCATATGTCTCGTACGTCTTTCAGAAGAAACCCTGCATAGCCTTTCACAAAATACTTGYTGGAAGTGCAAAGCTCTCTGCAGTGCTCTGCTGCCAGCAGCCTTTTGTCTAAAATAGAGAGGGTTCTGGAGCTGTGTCCTGTCATTTTGGTACAAATGATTGCAAGTATTTAGTGCAATTACTTTGTTCTTCTCCAGATCCAGCATTAGTATGGCTGTCACAGGACTGCTCTTGCCTTTACATGCTGTTTCTGGAGCAACTGCCAGAGTGTAACATCCTCTTCTCCATCACAGGGACTTGGAATTGTAAAACTGTCTGACSACAAAGAAACTTGCAGTATCATCCAGTCCATTCCTCTCCCAAAACAGCATCAAGTGCCCCTCACCAGTATTTGTCTAGCTTTCTTTTGAAAGCTACCMCCAGAAGATATGCCCAGCCTACTTACATGTCATGTCCTAGCGATCCCCTAAAACTCTCATTTGAAAAACTTTGCTGTATAACTGCTATTGATTGCTTTTGCTGCAAACTCAGTTGCTTAATTTTTGCTTTACACTGACTGTAATAGTCAGTGTTGTCTATACATAGCTCTTGGATTATCAGTCTTTCCAGTTCTATTCAAATTCTTCTGTTTTGATTCTTTCTTAGAAAAGATGTTTTTAAATGTTTTATAATATTCTCAAACTTGGCTACAACTTTATTTTAAAGCACGGTACCCAGTACTCCAGAGGATATTGGTGAATATCCTATGAGACATTCCGTCTTCACACCTCTCTGCTGCCCTGCTCTGGATTGGTCTGTATGAATTTACACATCTGTTCCAGAATTCAGCGCCTATTTACACTTGCATAGGAGATTGTTAGGAAAGTGCTGAGTGGTGCAGGTCTTTGCTTCTGTTTTGCAATATAGCAAAACAAATGACTCCTCCAGAAAGGTTTTAGTTCACTGTGGTAAAATCCAACAATAGAAAGATAATCTTTTCATATTGGCTTTGTTATGTTTTAAACTTTAAGATATATAATTGTTTTCAAGCATTTTGCAAATGCAAGAATATGGACTTTGAAGTACTTTGTTTATAATTTTGTAACCACCACCTCTGTTTTCACAAAACAGAATTTAAACAGAAGCACTTTTAATCTGTTAGATCTTTATTCCACTTATACACTGAAGATTAAAACTTGCCTCTTTCAAATTTGCTTTGTCATTTATTTTCCATAATATCCATTCTACGTTCCAAATAAAAATGCTTGGTTTGGATTCTCAAGCCACCAAATGTAGTGCTCAGGTTCAACATATTCAACATTCACCACATTTACATAGGACAGCTGCCCCTCCTTCTCTGGTGCTCTCTGCTTTTGTCTATAATGAAAATGTAGCTTTGGGGGAAGTAGTATTGATTGACAGAGAAGAAATTTTGCAGAGGTGGTTGCAGCGCCAGTAGCTGTTTGTTGTGTAGCTGAATGACTCACCTAGTGAAAGTCAAACGTGTAGGTTGAATAARTATTCAAATAAATTAAGGAGAGTCTAAAATACTGGAGAATAAATGCCCTGTTGTTTTTGCTGTGCACAGGAGTTGTTCCTCTTGGTGTTAATCTATTCAAGTTGATCATCTGTGCAGCTAAAGCTTGTTTGCAAATTTATTCTAATCAGTGTTGTTAAAATAGTGTTGCTTCAGTCTTTAATGTTTCTTAGGAATTAGAATACCTTTGTATAGAATGAAATTAATTCCATATAATAATCTTGCTGTAACCTCAGCATATTTTTTTTTTTTTTTTTTTTTTGCAATTGCCAGTGATCCATTTAGCCTGGTGGCAACAAAAGAAAGGTAAACATGTATTAAATAGGAGACTTAGCAGTGTGCCTGATGGTGAACTCGGAAGAGGGGTGACTCTGTAAGGCTACTCATTTAATTAAGCTGACAGCTTGGGTAATTAAGGCTTTGCTTGAATCTTGACATTTAAAAAAGTACATGGATTAAAATAATGTGAATGGTTATGAACACTTGGATGCGTGCTCTTCGGATATTAGCAAGTGCCCCATCACATGGTTTAGGGAAAGTTTTGGGGAAAAAAAGAAAAGAGAGGCATTAAAAATGCTCTGAATTGAACAGTGGGGAAAACATATTTGCACTACTGAATAACCAGATTTGGATTTTTCTAATGCTGTATCATTTGCTTCTTTGCAACTGCATACCATTAAATTCAAGCAGTAAAATTGGTGTTTTGAATCACTATTACTTGCTTATAAGGCAGGTGTATTCACTTGATATTTGTGCTCCAGATTCTTTCTCTGTGGTTATTAATTTAACAGGTAATAAATGTCATTTTGGTTAATGCTTTCTATAATTTCCTCATATAAGAAATGTGAATGTAAACTTCTGCATTTAGGGATCTCTGCAAGCTACAGGGAAACCTCAGCTCCTGTAAACTGGCATTGCAGCTCTTCAGACTGTGCCCATTTACATTTGCAAAAGTCCCCAAATGATTTGGAAGCTCTTAACAGCAAATGGAGCTGAAGGATCTATAAACCTTGCTTGGGGGTGTGTATGTGTGTATATATACAGTGACTAGCACAAATGAGTTATGAAAGCAAATTCTAAAGATTAGAGTGGTCTAAATCCTTGATTTTATTTACCTTTAAGAAAAGCAGTCACAACTCAAGAAGATATAATTTGCTAATAGAAAATTCGAGTAAAACAGAAACTCCCACAGGACTGTCAGCGAGGCTTGTGCTCTGACATTGCTCAGAATAGATTGCTTTGCTCTTTGTGAACATGACTAATCAGCAAAAAACAAGGCAGATAGCACGAGTGTGCGTGCATGGGGCGGCGAGGGGAAGGGATAGTGGAGTAGAACRGCCTCAGACCTTCTTACAGTGCTGGCATGTGCTGTGTTGAATAGATGCCAACTATTAGAAAGTTTAATGCCAATTTGGAAATCTCATCTGTAGCCATCACCTGGCTGAGTTCATATTCTCTCTCATCAATTGCCCCTCATACCATTTTTTCACCTATAAAATTAAGTAAAATATTTTTCTGAATGTCTACATTTAATGTGAAAAAGAAAGCCAAAGTTGGCAAAATTTTGAATATGAGATAGCTGGAGTTTTTATGAACCAGCCSCGCAAAGGCTCAGGTTGTGCCCTCTCGGCCGCAGCACTTGGGGTTAATTSTTAATTGCTGGTACTTTCCCTGGAGCCCAGCCCCTGATTACGCCGGTGCGCTTGTCTGGGAACGTACTGCAGTGGGTGCGCTGCCTTGTGTGCCAGGCGCGAAAGGAAATCAATGCTGCCCATAAGCGAAAATAGAATCCTGCGGGAAGGAAACATTTGGCCTTCTAAGGGAATATGATTTACAGTAAAGGTTTAAAAAAAAGAAAAAATCAATTGATGTTAGTGGGGATTACGGGAAAATATATTCAAGAAGGCAGCTATACACTGAGGGGTGCAGAAATAAACAGAGTTGCATAAATAGGAAATGTTATATTAGAGTTGTGGGAATATGCAGCATCCTCTTCAAATTTATTTAGGATTTAGGTTGCTCTTAAGAAAATCATACAAAGATTAAAAAGATATAAGAAATGTTTGTTTTCGGCTGTCTAGTTGGGGCACAGTCCACAGCAGAGATTTATTATAAATGGTGGTTCTGGAAGCAAAGTTGCCAAGGCCGTTCTGTTTTCTTCCCTTAAATCCTTCCCTGTTTGGTTCCTGGCACATTCTCACTTTGTGTCTGGTGGGTCTGACAATTTACCACACAAATCCTTGCTTTCAAGGTGCATCTTATGGTGAGCTTTCTAACAGGGACATCTGCTAGCTTGAGCCTCTCCTCCCTTTGCTCCCTTGATGGGCAGCTGTAGGCTTGTAACAGAGGAGCGCTCCCTACATCCCACTGAAGCATTCCCTGACAGTGCCAAGGGCACGCTGTCTGCAGAAGGGAAGGGAACACCAGTTTCGTGTGACTAGCCTKAATAAGAGTTCAAACTGTTTCATGAAGTTGTCCTGGGGGAAAAAGAAAGCCACTTGCAAGGGTAATAACTTACAGATGAATGTGAAATCCTGCTGGGTTGATGGGGCTAGTATTTTCTAGATAGAAAGGAGTCATCTATGTTTTGCCAAAATATATATTTATTGTTGCCTTTAATGAATGTATCTGAGAGACTCTTGGAAATTATGCTGACAGGCTATGGATAGAGCAAAATAGTGYCAGTGATTAATGCTGTGTCGTTTAAATAAGTTTTGTCTCTGAAGTTTTCCCCTCTCCTTCCAGAAGAGTAGGTTAAAGTAGCTGCCCTGTATTGATATTGGTAAAGACAYGATTCAAAATAATGCAGATACACATCTGAGGCTAATTGGGCTGTTACTATTTTAAAGATGCTTTTGCAAACAAGCTGCAAAGTTCAAACTCATAATTGAATTCACTTGCTAGTAAATGCTTTCTAATTTTCTTTCAGAATGTTGCAGTATGAAATGTGGTGTATTAATTAGAGTGAACTAAGATTATTTCTTTTTTTTAGAGAGCCTTGGGCTTTGGAAAAGGGTTAAACTAAATTGAAAACTGAACCTCATCACTTTTTTATGTTATTAAAATGACACAATATATTTAATGTGAGAGTATTAATATTCAAAAGTGTTTCTGGATGCATATGATCTGTATAAAAAGAAAAAAAAGTTAAAAGCAATACAGATAGGCAATTGCCTCCATAAAACAGTACTTCAAGGGGAAGGCAACAAAACCATCACAAGATTTCCACATGTTCTTGTTTTATATTAAATTCTTCCCCTGCAGTGCGATATAAAGTGGAAAGGATGAAAGCGCAKCGCTCCTCAGCGAGCAGCCCTGCCCCAGATGTTCTGTTCTGTTTCTATTTTAGCTGCACTGCAGAGCAAAGCATGTGTCTTATCTGTTTGTTTAACTGATCTCTTTGTCAGTTATCCTTCTGAAAGTGGTAAATTTAGAGTCAGAGTAGGCTAAGGGCAAGCCAAGTGGAGAAAATGATAAAACAATAATAATGCCAAAGTAAAAAGCTGCCATGCAAGTCTTATCAATGACTTAACGAGACTGACTGTTCAATGCTTGAAATTTATATTGAATAAGTAGAAAAGTTTCATTCAAGTGAATGATGGAGGCAATGAAGACTTGAGAAAAGTAACCCTGATAGGACCTGGACAAGATCAGTTATTCAGGCTGGTTACTGCAGGGTCCAGAAGATATCCAACTGTATGTGAAGGGAACTGTTGATTTACTTCCATATTGTCAAAGACTTTGTTTAGGTTACAGTTGCATTTCCATTAGTGTGTCATTACACCAAAGTTGTATTTTGCTGTATATAATTACCATTAATCCATGTATTTGAGTACTTAATTTCTTACTTGTGAAGAATCAACATGAATATGATGTAATTAATGTAATACAGATTCTTATCTTTGCAAGTCAGAGCTGAATGAAGCTGACTGAATAGAACTGTGCAAATGTATTTAAAGTAGAGAGACTTCATCATTAGCTTAATGACACATGTGAAAGCCTGCTGTGGAGACGTCTCCTGTTTAAGGGCTGAGCATTATGCACTGACATTCAAGCAGCCCGTGCCCCCGTTGCATTGCGCGCTGCTTGCAGCGCTCGGTCGGTTGTGATCTGGGATTACGTAGTTGATGAGGCCTTGATAGTGAGCACTGCAATGCAGGTTCATTCAACATTAGCATTAAATAAGCAACTTTTAAGCATAACAAACAGGAATGAAAAGTTAATATTGCAATAAATAATTTCCTGATATTTGCAGATAGTAAGATTTGAACTCTATTCCTAACATTAAGTAGCAGCACAGAGTTTGTCTTTCCTGCCTACCTTAATCATTTTAAAAATACCCAAGGGTCCCATTACTCACCATAAGGTTATTTCTGTTTTGTGAACCAATTTTACTTAATTACAGGAATATCCTCATATTGATAGTCAACATCTGATTTAAACAACCATAAAACATAAAAATAGTCAATAGTTAGCAGTAGTTGTGTATCGCATTATCACAGCCTTAAATCTGTGTGACTGCACAAAATCCAGTAGCAGAGAATTTAGATTTGTGGCTTTAACTCTCTCCCAYGTTTCCCTTTTACTCTGCTAATTTTCAATATGCCTACTCCTTRCACAATAGATAGGTAGGACTTGTTCTGTGTCTCGAACTGAGCTACAGTCTGACAGCAGTGAGTGCAGAGTGTGGTGTTTGATTCACCACAAAGAGAAAATTGTGAACGTCAAAGTCAGGACTTGGGACCGTAAGTTACTTTGAGCTGCTTGACTTCTGGTAACTCAGGATAGACCTTCATTGTGTATTATCCAAGACTCAAGTGGATGCTTATTTAAAAAATTGGCAAAAGCTTTCTCAGAACTTGCCATCATAGAAGGAAGGGAGATTTGAAAAGAGAATTATATTAAGATATATTGAAGACTATTTTTTCTGTGAATTGGAACATACCTGCTGTTTTTCAAGGTGACCAATAGGTTTGCTGTTCTAAAGTTCATGTATGCTCAAAAATGGACATAGATATCGTAAATCTTTTAATCAAACTATAAATTTTAGCCTTCAAGTGCTAAAACACACCTTCAAGTTATGAAACACACTTGGTCAAAAATAGAGATGGGTATAGTAGTCAGAAATGGTTTAGAGTTTTCTTTCAAGTCAGAGTGAATACTGGTGGGAAACTGCCTGCAGTGGATGCTGCTTGGTCTGGAATTCAAGTTGYACAATTACCTAGCTTCCTTGTCAGGGATTTTTTTATCATGTTCAGTCTGAAAATGACAATTTTCACGAAATGTTTTGCAGGAATAAGCACCAAGAGTCCTAGTTTACCACAAAGTTCTTGAAAAAATGCTACGGGCCTGCTAATGTGTGACAGCATGTAATTTGTTATTTTAAAGGCAGCACTAGAGAGTAATATCTCAATTTACTAAGGCATTTGGTGATTATAATGAAGATTAACCTAAGTAATCATTCTCATCTCTGTTGGTTATTTCCAGAATTTTCATTGATGTATCTGTATCAGTTTCAGGGCTTCTATATCCCTCTTCAGCTTCAAACCAGTAGATGTTCTGTTTCCTGAGATAACTTATCCTGTTATGGAAAATAGGATATTTTCCTGAGTTGTTTCCAGAGCTGTTTTGATTCATTTTGTTTTTTCAAGACTGCTTTATAGTTTTTCTTATAGCATTATAGTTTTCTTTGCAAGTGTTCTTCCGTGATGGATGATGTACAGGATTCAGTGAACAAAAAAAGTCTTTACCAAAGTTATATTCAGAGGTGGTCAGAGAGGACCAAGCAATTGGTGAATGTGTTTTTGAAAGGCTGTCAGAAATGACAGCTAAAGTGGTCAAACCACTGTCAGGGATATCTCATGTTTCTTTCTTGTCCTTCTCATAAACTTCTCAGTCTAGTTTAAGTAAAATGAGTATTTGAACAGAAGATGGGAGTGCTGGCAGGTCACTTACGTGATGATGGAGTAAATAGAGAACCACATTCTTCGCATTCAGTAGAGCTTTGCTTTGCAGTAAGCTTCAGTGTATTTTGTGCCTTTCTATCTTTCTTTGAAGTAGAAAAGTAAAAAAAAATACAGCAAGTCTAATAAGATGAGCTCATGCTAATGTGATGAGCCAGAAATAATTTGCACGTACAGAGATTTACTTGACAAAGAAAATTCTAGATTTGAGGTTTTTTTAACTTTACGTCTGGTTTTGGTAGAAATTCTTGGTCTTTCTTTTGTCTTCTTGGACTTTTCAAAGCAGGAGTTTAAATACCRTTTAAATTGAACAAAATAAACAATAGCAAAAATAAACTGAACTTTAACAATATAGTTCTTAAAGTGTTACAGACTCACTTTATTGCTGTACAAGTAAGCTAGTTCTGTGGTGTTTTTTCGTATCTTTTTGTTGTTGATGTTTTGATTTTTATTTTGAATCTTTGAGGAGTAAAACTACTTTGCTTTTGTTCTATTTCTTCTCTGCCTTGTGCTGTAGAAGCACTTTAAGCTTATATCAGAGACAAGAATATTTTCTGCTTTTGAAGGCAGAATATTTTGGTCATGGCGAGACACTAGATTCTTTTTCTGCGTTCTTCAATGAAAATCAATTGTACTGTGCATCTGGAAGGGTCTAATAGAGAATCCCTAACCGAGAACTTGCAACAAACAGCCCTGCACTTGCCAAGGCTCGGTGCAAGGTGTTTTATCACAATAGTAGAAAACTAATGTAGAAGACAGAACTAGAATAACAGAAATATTAGAAAAATCCTATATACCAAGTACCTCATTTTGATAATATGCTCTTGTTTATTCTGTCATTGACACAGGGCTCCTAATATACTGCAATTCCTATTAAGTGAAAAGTTGCTTATCCTAAATTGAATGCAATCTATTGTCAAATCTTTCCTTAACATGGACAGTTTTTCCTAGAACGCTCCAGTCCTTTCTGTGCTTTACCAATACTTGCCTGAAATAGTAGGGCTTGCTGCTGCAAGCCTCTGACATTAGAGATAAGCAAGTGATGTTGATCACTTGATAATAGCACCAAAGGCAGCAGGGAGGCCCCTTATTCATTAATACTCCATCAAGACAGACTCCATCGAGGCGAGATTTCAGCATGCACTTAATTCATGTTGTGGTAAAAGGGGTTGAATTTGAAGTGAAGTGCTCCAGCAGCTCTGCCTCCCCTGGAAATAACCCAGTAACCCCAGAGGCAATTTAATATTCGCTTTGGGACTTGCTGCTTTAGCAGGGAAAATATTCACTCTCTTTGCTCTTTGGCCATGTTCCATGTACACATTGATGATTAGAGCATCCCTGGCTTGGATCCCAGTCCAGGAAACGCTGCAGCCTCCCTCAGTTGTGCTGCTGATGAATGCTGTGCACTTTCTTCACCACATGCTGCTGCACAGATTTTAATTTTCATCCTGTTCTTCCTAGCAACCTCTGGGATCAACTTTTTACCTCTAGAGTTAGAGATTATAAAACCACAGGAATTTATAAAACCACCAAATTTTGTTTCTCATCTCAATGTGTGATAAACTATCTCTGGTGATGCTGCAAGCAACATTGTTTTTTAAATCAGTAGTAGTGGTAAATTTATGAAGGAAAAAGAATATGAAATATTCAGAGAAAATATAGCGCATAGAAATGATACCAAAGTAAATGCTTAGGGTTAAAGAAGTAAGTTGGATAAAAGTGATCCCCTTCAAATTCACWGAATTCATTACCAATATATCCTGCTCAGATTAAAATACAGCAATGCTCAGATGTCCTGATGAAGCCACTGAAGAGTCCCATGCCTAGGAAATGGAAAACAGGGACTCAGTTATTGTAATCCTTTTTGGTTCATTCATATCACTTCTAAATTTTGTCTCTGGCTGCTGTTAAGTATTGGAGGGCTTTCTCTGTTCGTATTATAGTGCTGCTTTTTTTTCTATGTGTTTGAATACGTGACCATCAATAATAGATTACAGTAGTCTCTGAATAATTCTGTTACACAAACCAGAATAAGCAAGTGTTTCACACTCACGAGAGCTGTCTGTAAATATTGGGGAAAGGGAAGGTTGATGATAGGAGAGAACTGCTGAGTATTGGTCTATTTTGGTCCTCATGAGTATGTGAGTTGTCACTTGCTTCCTTGGATGCTGGAACCTTTTATCACAGATGTGTCAGGGCACGTTGCATCCAGGGGAAGCACCGCCGCAATCAGTCGTGCAAGAAATAGTCTTAGGAAACTGCTCTGAATCGTGACTCCTGGCTGTGCATGAAACCTGCATTGATTGGGCTTTTGTTGCATTGAGCCCTGTTCTCCTGGAGATTTTGCTAATTGTTTTTCTTAATTGGTGCAGATACTGRGCAACATGCTGTGATGTACTTGCCTGTTAGAAGCAAGCTCTTTGTTTTGTTCTCCTTTCTCTCACAAAATTTATATCATAAGAGTCATACGTTCCTTCATGCCTTTTTTGGATAGATCTCCCTCCATTCATGGGAACTGAGTGGCATTGCGGAAAAAAGAAAAGGCTCAGAGATTTTCAAAAATTGGATGACCTTGAGATACTTCCCAGCAGAAATGTTATGTTATGTTTTACCTCCCAAATATAAATTTGTGCTCTCAAACTAATAAAGAGATTCCTACTACTGACTGGAGTATTTTCACAGGAAATGAGAATGGAAGGGGAAAGTGTCTTAGTAGATCACAGGGCGACGGAGAGGTACAGACTATTTCACAAAGAAAAAAGTACCGTTTTCCAAACAACTGGTGAGGATTTGGGAGACTGTGCCTGTCTTAGTTGGTCACGATCAAGAAATCTGAATTCCAAGAGGGATGTGAGGGGGTGCTATTCGTACAGTTTCCCTGAACCTACTAAAATAAGCTAATATGTGGCAGGAGAATGGGGAAAGGGAAGTGCTGGAGGGAGGGAAACTTAAAACTGATATTCACCCAGTGCMAATTGCTCTGCTCCCAATCTTAATGAAGATTAAAAGTGAGAACCCCTGTATAAAGCAGCATTACAGGAAATGCATAACACTATGAATAAGGAGCTTTTAGCCTATTCATTTCATCACGAGTTGTTCATTATTTTACAGAATGTAATTGGTTGCTTAAGGAATCAAGTATAGTTTTTCCTTGACTGAAAGCTTTAGATTTGTATGACTTGATTAGCATGGAATATAGTCAGTAATCAGTATTCATATATATTGGTTGTTGGGTCCATGAGTGAAGGGACTCCTGACCACTTCACTTCCCCTGACAGATCATGCCTATATATTTTTCATTTCTCTATATTTTATCTTGGTACCCAGATGGTGCCCAGACAGTAAGAGGAAAATTGCCAGCAGTGCTGTTCCCTTCCAAGGTTAAGCTACAACCCCAAACCTGTCATTGAATCTATTACAGGGCTATGGGGGCATCTCGGCTGTGAAATTAAGCAAGCAGACCTTTTCACCTTTATAGTGATCTGATTATATCGCTAAGTGATACTTTTATTACAAATAATAATAAAAATAATAAAATAGTAATAAAAACGATGAAAACACAGAAATTGTAGCTGAGGCCATCAAATCATTCCTGTTATGTAATTTAAGGAACAGTATGTTCCATCTTATTTAGTTTGATAGGTATTCAGTTTCATACAGTCTTGAAATCATAGCAATGAATTTGTGACTTTCAGAAACCCAGAGAACAAGTGAATTTTCACAGATCATGTTAGAACTTWTTTTAGTGGAAAATGAGCTGGAATTATCATCTTGATTATAATAGGTCCAGAATCTCTTTCCTTTATTCCTTTCAAATTCACTTTAATTCTAGTAGACCTTTCTGCCTCTCTAAGGAAATAAGCAAGTTTAATGGAAATCTAATCTGTAATATATGTTCCCTCTCTCTMTMTMTATATATATAAAAATATAKAKAGAGAATATACTCTCTATATAGAAAAAATTAAATATGTATAATATAAATACACACAAATATGTATATTTTCTTTATTTTTGTTATCTTGCTATGCTCATTTATTGGGGTTCTTAGGAAACTGATACCAAGAAGATGACTTCATTTGATTTAGAGGGGAATTGACATTTTTTGAATTTCAAATATTTTAATTGCAATTTCATCTGCAAGTTATTTTGAGGGCTGATGGAAGAATCAGTTAACCAACTGTTTGATGCTGTGACTCATGAAATGAAGTCCAGATCTGTTTTATTAAGAGAATTTTGAAGCGCTTCATGCTTTTTAACCTCTCAGTGCTGGCTGTTGACTATGAAATATGGCAGTGTTTGTTTTTCACAGACAGTACTTCAGGCTGATCTTACATGCTGAGGCCCGTAGTGCTCTAGCGATTAGTTTGTGCAGAATCATAATAGTCCAGGATCTGCTTGTCAGAATGGGAAACCTATAAATAACTGTGGAAAAAAAAATGGGTATATGAAAAACTGCTTCTGTTTAAAAATAAATAAAAAGCGGCCTGTCCTTGTAATAGTGGGACTGAAATCGAGGATAAATGGCTCTCATTTCAGAAACCAAAAGCATTATAGAAGTAAATATAAAGCAGTCTGTGCTATTTAGGTCCAATCTTCAGCTGAAGTTTAATCCGATGATGGTAGAATTAAAGCATACATGCCTCTGAAAACGCTGTCTTTTGCATTCGTGGCCAGAATAAAAAACTAATTCATAATGCATTTCCCCTCTTAGGGGGAAGCAAGGTGCGTTTTGCCAGTCTATAGAGGGGGCAGAAACTTATTCCCTGTGGTTACTCAGGCACGTGCGCAGCAGCAGTCGCGCTGCGTCCGTGGCTGTGTTGAGGAGGCTCTGCTCGTCCTCACTTGTTCTCATTTGCACACCCTGCTTGTGGCTCGGGCTGTCATGCCGACACCGACTGCAGCGTTTGCATGGATGGCTTGCTTTGAATCRAAGATGCTGAACTAAGCTTTTTGCATCGGAGAACTTTTCTTCACATCTCTGATCTAGTGTTATCCGTGGGAGCTTATGGCAGAGCTCCTACCACCTCAGATGCCAAACATTTTCTGTTGTGAAAAAACCTCTAAACCCAGAGAAGGTCCCATGTATTAGAGTAAATTCCCAGGAATTGCGCTTACTTGCACTTGGACTTCTGAAGGCTCTTCATAAAGCATTAATTTGTGGAGAGAAGGTGATGCCACAATGAATGAGAAATGTTGTTGAAATGTTGAATGTTGTTGAAAATCATTCTCAGCAGTCCCATGTCAATATGAATACCTTTAAACACAGCATAAATACTTCGGAATATGCTTTGTTTCTGCTTTGCTCTTGTTTAAAACAATATAAAAGAAACTGAGGGATACAAAGTTGTTTGCCCAGTTGCTGCTAAATGAACTCACTCAAAATAGGTACAAGGTGACAGGCAACAAACTTTGCTCAGTTTATGTATAAAGCAGGAAGGCATTTGTCTGAATCTACAACCACAGCAACAATTAACAAATACCTTTTTCATCTATTTGTGGACGAGAAATTTTGTATTAGCTACATTTGATTTCTTAGTTCTCATCATTAATCCTTTCTCATTTAAGTTGACAGTGAAGCTAAAATTGTTGAAGCTGCCTTTCCTACAGTTGTAGCATATTATATGCAGGAAAGTAAGTACAGCCCCACTCTGACAAGCCTGAATCTCTAGTTTATCTGTTTATCAGTAGCTCGCTCTTTTTTTTTTTTTTTTTCCAAGTGAGATGTCTTCTAAAGTGAAGCAATTTGTATGTCCCCCAGCACCTTTAGAATTTGAGAATTTGATCCCCTTTCCACAATATAAATGCTGCATTGGTGTTTTATTGCACCACTGTAAAAGTGTAGTGAGAAACTTCCAATGAGAAAATCACAGCCCTACCCACAACACTTTTTTTTTTTTTTTTTTAAAGAAAATATGCAACAGGTAACCAGAGGCAAGTAGTTTTACACAAAATATACCAGAAAGAGTTTCAGACAAAAATATACCAGATRCAGCAATTACAGAATAAAATATATRATGAAGAACTGCAAGTGTATCTGACTTAAGTTGCTCTGCAAACTTGCTACATTTTTCAGCTCTCAGAAAAAGGCATGTACCCTATTTGTACTGACAGAGAATATTACAATTAGATAATGTTTTAATGTTATGAAAGTAAGTATTCATATATAGTACTGATTAAAACAAAATTACATTCCATTGCTCTGTATTTTCAAGCACTGCTGGTTTTGTCCATTAACTGAACAAATAGTTGACTCTGCCTATGCGCTGATTTTACAACATATTCACAGGCAATTTCTCATATTAGCTTAGTCATTACAGAGCTCTCAAATGGTTTCTGGTTAGCAAGATCTGGAGAGAATATGAGCTTTTGTGTGCTTTGAGTGCAGCACTGTTTGCAGATGCCTATTTAGACATATAAAGAAATACACTTTTCAAAGGGTAGATTCAAGGCTTTTTGAAAATAAATACATTCAGAGCTATAGAAACCCATTGTACTTGGTTTCTAATACTTTCTCTTTTAGAAAGCCTGTTTACCTTTGTAACAGGGTATTCATGAAGTGTTCTGAGTTTCAACACAGTATTTTTCCTGTTAATGTGATAGGCTTGGCAAGGTGGTTTTTATTTCCTTCTGAACTACTTTTTTTCTTTGTCATCTTTGTCCTTGCCTCTCTAACTTCGGTTTATATGCTGTTAACATCTGTAGTGATATATTTCTTTTGGATGAGTATTGTGACACTTGCATTCTGCACCCTTGCTCTAAATTGATGGGAATAATTGCAGTAGGATTACTCAAATGGGCAAGAGCTGCAGAACTGAGCTCTCTGCGGTTTTGAATCAAGATTAAGCATCATTTCTTATGATTGTTCAGAATTAACTGCATCTCAATAAGACTTTGAGCAAATTCCAAAGCAGAGAAAAATATATTAGACTCTTATTATCCCATTTGCATGTGGAATGTAGCATTTTTGAACGTGTGCAGCTGTAACTGGACTTGATGGTCTTGAAGTTTTTTTCGAAGCATCATGATTCTGTGCATACAAACATGGATTCAGCTGTCACATGTGAGGAGAACGAGATGCTCACGTGCACACACATGTGTTACCATGAGTCTGTAGGCACAAAACTGTATCCTCAACATCATTYCACTGTTTTTCATGCTTGTGATCAGCTAATGCTCTACCAGGATCCAGAAGGCAAATCCAATGGCTCTAACTGTTAAGTCCTTAAGAATCAAGTCAGGCAGTTCTGTAAGCAGCAGCAAGTTCTGAGACACTCCAACAACCATTTTTAGGCTTCATGCAGTGTCATATTGATATAAAATACGTATTTTTAGTGTCATAACTAAACACTAAAAGCTATTTGTGACTGACATGCTTCAAATTCTTGTCTTGACATCTTCCATTTGGTTACTTGAGTGATGGTTTTGATTTCTTGAATCTAAAAACATATTGAATGCAAATATATATATATATAATACTAACTTAGATGACTGCATCAGAAATAAATTTTGATCTTGATGGAGTCGCACAAATAAACCCCATCTTTTTAATATGAAATWTTGGGAATGTTTTTGGTACTTCTAACATGTGAAATGCTGCAAGATCTTTCTCAAGAGCTAGCAGCTAATCTGTATGTGGGCTATTCAAAAATTTAACATAATGCATTGGCAATTAGCCAATACATTGGCAGCGTTTAATAACTGTTAGATATTGCTGACTACTGTTTGTAAAAGGGAACCTAGCCAAAAAAAAAAAAAAAAATTATGTCAAACTGCAAGAGCATGACAACACTGGAAGGCAAAATACTTGGAGAACTGTGAGGTTAAACTGTAGCACTCTCTTCTTTATTTCATTACTYGGTTTAATGTATGACCTGGAAACCTGATCTGCCTGGGTCAAGTGCAGACTGCTGCTGCTGTGCCTGCCCTGCTGACCCTGCAAGCCCGGGAGCCCTCCCGAGCGCGGGAGCTGCTGCTCCAGGCTCTGCGGATACCCTGCTCTGTCCCTCGCAGGGCAGGCTGCGAGGAGCTTTAAATGCATTTAGGCTTTGAACTTTGCAAAACAAACCTGGTTTCCACCCAGGTGAATTTGGTGGTGACATGTTAACATTGTTAGTCCAYATTTCTAGCAATTATATTTTAAACAAAACTCCTGGGAAATTGATCTTGAATTAGTTTTGCTCAAGCTGTTCCTGCCAATGTAATAGGAATCTGACTGCATTATGCAGAGATYCATCTTCATGAAGCTCATGTGTTGATCAAGATAATAGTGTAAGGTTTCCCATACATCTATTTAAACCTACAGGAATCGTATATTTCCGTGCTATTCAATATTTAGTGTCAACAGAATATTGTCTCAAATTCTATCTGTATGAGTCAATCTGTAAACGCTTACCTGGGATTTAAATTAATAAATAAAACTCCGAATCATTTCATGCGAGATGTGAATCATATAACACTGAATAGAAAGGTCAGTGTTGTTTGTATTGTCAGTGAAATTCTCCACGTAARTGAATCTTAATTCTATTTAAGATGATTTAATATGTAGGTCGTGTACTATTTTTCTCCCTACACGATACATTTAAATTTCTGTCTGTTCATTCCAACAATACCTGAGGAGGCCAGCACAAAAGATGGACAAAAATATAGAGATGTCAAAAAGAGCTAATGTGCATTAGCTAAAATTGAATTCTAAACAAGTCTGTCAAATGAGGCTTTTGGGCAATATTTCTTTACCTTTGGTTAAAGGATATAGATGGTTCACTCTAATTTATTCTTGATTAAAAAAAAAAAAAAAAAAAAAAAAAGAGGGGGAAGTGGAACAAACAAAAGAGGAACAAAATACCAGATAATATTCATCATTTTCCCTGTCTTTAATAACTGTGTTATCTTTTTTGTAGGTACGGAGAAATAAAGCGCTGGAGATGCTATCCACAAAAAAAGCCAGCTATCCACAGGAAGCTTGCAGCGGACACAAATTTAAGAAAAAAAATGTTATGGAAAAGCTGGATGCAAAAGGCAGAGCAGCAGCCTCCAGATGTACTCCAGAACTGAAGTCGGCATGTAAGTTACGATGACTATTTTCAAATCCATAAGTGCATCACTTAYGATCTCTATTTGATCAGGAAGAGTGGAGAGATAAGCAAGATGTAAATAGGGGCAAAATTATTTTTGTAGAAATTTAACAGTTACGATGGGGTACATAGGGAAGGGAAGGAGAAAAAGRAAAATTCATCAGGTTTCCTGCAAGGTTATTAGTGGGGCAGTTTACATTTGCATGATTCACACCGTCTTTAAGGTTTGTACCAAAAAAYGAATATAACATTTGACTCTTGTTAAGCTTATTCTTATAATTTATGTACTAGTCTGCAAGCGCTCAGAGCCTTTAGTGTGAGGAGAATCTAGAAATTTGAGAAGAATTGGGACCTTACATGTGGATTACTATTATTTTTAATAAGGCACTTGCTGCTTTAGGTAGGATGTCCTGGTCAGATTTTTCAGCAGTTYTGCTCGAAATACTGCTTTGCTGACCCCTAGAGCTGCTGCAACATCAGGCTAGCACAGATGTCTGCAGTTAAGTGTAAGAAAGAGAAACAAACAGTTGAAACTGTGTGGTGAATTAAAGGAAGTGAAGAAAAAGAGCTGTTGTAGGGAGGAATTTTTGGAGAAAAAAACATTCTTTTCCAGAGAGACACCTCTTGACTCATTGCAGATAACCTTTCCTTCAGCAATCTCGTAAGGATCTCTATGCCCTGTAGGAAGCACAGTATCTTCATTCTGAAGCATTCAGAAATGCTTCTTCAAAGCATTTCTGGGTTCACAAAGCACTCAGATGTTGTGAATGTGCAAGTAAAGAAAATATTGTGTTTATTTGCATTGAAATGAAGGGAAGGAAGCCCTTATCTAGCCTGTAGTGTCCAGGAAAGGCATGAGAGCGGAACAAGGAACCAAGTGTCCTTGGTAGTGAATATATTGATATGGAAAGCTAAGGCTATATGTGCCTCAGTGACATTGCTTGAGGAAACAGTGGTGACTTGGTTTTAATTTTCCTGCTTTCATACAGAAAAAAAAAAAAAAAAAAGCTAATCATGAACGCCAGTGCTGCCGACAGGCTACAAAAGTGGAAATCTCACCAACTGACATCTAATTTATCTGCTATTGATTTATATGAATGGCAACTAATTTATGAGCTACAGACTTGAGAAGTTTATGGTGAAAAAAGTAAAGCTTTTTTTTATGGAGTTTATAGGTCCTGATAATCATTTTTATTAGGCTCATATAGACCATTATAATCAGCATAGTTCAGGTTACTCTTTTCCATTCTTTTGACAAAACTGTGTCACAATTTCTGACTGTCCCCTTCTCTTTGTGGAGATTGTCATTGGAATATTGGACTGCCAAATTGGCTCACATCCAGAGTCAGGGTAATTCAGTGTCCTGCTTCTCTGAGCATATACCTTCTCCTTAGCTCTCTTCATTGTCTCTGATATGCCAACCACCTGAAGCAGGAAATTTTATCTCTCTTGGCACTGTGATAACTGACCATTATGGAAGCTGACGGAGGGATCCAACTCCCCTGGCTGTGAAATGCTTGGCTTCAGTCAGCTGCTTTGGCAATCTGCTTCCATGTTTATTTAATGTTGGGTAGACATCTCTATTTTGTTGAAACTTGAAGAATTGTTGCTAAAGCTTTTTAGGGGATTGGAGGCAGCTATGAGAAATATGAAGAGCAAGTCAAAACTGATAAACGTCCTTGTCTCTTTAGTTTTGGCTTAATTTAGAGGCCTTTTGTCTTTGTCACTAAGTGTTAAGATCTACTACTGTATGTACTATTTAATAAMAAATACATTCAGTATTTGGTCAGGTAAATCAGGTAAAAGCTGATCAGCCGTTTACTGAGAAAGATCAAGTTTGCAATGTAAAGCAGAGTTCACAGCTTCGGCATTAACCATTTAGACTGCACATTTGGAAAATCAATACAAGTTCTGTCTTAGAAGTGTCATAACCCAATTTTAGGAGAAAATAAAAGGCATTGCAAAAAATATGAAAAGTTTTTAGGTTGAAAAGGCTAAATCTGTCCTCTGTTACAAGCAGGCAAAATGACCAATGTGAATGCTACATTTGGCTTTCGGCACTGTTACATGAATGTGATTTGTTTCTGGTATTAATGTAATCAATGCTAAGTAAATTAAGAAAGTAGGTATTTACTGCTGTGTGCAGCTGGGATCTGAGGATTTCTTACCCTTCATTTTTTAAATAGCTTCCTTATTCAAAGCTCACAGCTCAAATAATTTCCTTACTCAAAGCGTATGGGTTCTACTCAAGATATTATTTGTTATAATCAAGATGAAGGACTCAAACTTTCAAACTGGCTTCCTAGTGCAAATTCAAAGGCTGAGCTGAACTCTGGGCTACATTAAACCACTTCTAGTACTTCAGTTGCAAACTGGTTACAGATCATTTATATAGTTTGCACAGTATAGTATTTGCCATAACGTGGCAGTCATCCTCTTGTTTGCGTTGCTCTTCCTTCCCAAGGCGATGACAAGGCCGCGTTCTGCTCGTGATGAGGAGTCTTGGAGATGCTGTGCAAGTAAAACTGAAATTTATTTTATCAATTTTTGTGAGGCTACTGTATATTAGTGATCTTGCATATCAGCTTGTGAATCTCAGTGTACAGATTTCATAACCAGGTCAGACTATTTTTGAAGTTTTCCATGAAAAAAGATATTCTTTCACTGTGCCTGGATGGATAATGCAATAGGAATTATTGCATGAATCCTATTCATTTTACCCTCAAAAATTAAGAAGTGAATTTCAGTGAACCCTTTTTTTTTCCACCCAAAGGCATTTAATTAGCTTAAGAAAGCTGGTAAATTAGAAGTAAATTACCATGCTTTTTTTCCTGATAGAAGTTGTGAATATTTCACATGCATACAGACAAACAGAGAGCTGACACTTGTGCCAACTATGTTTGTCGGAGATCCAAGCATAGTTCAGAAATCCATAATGAGAGCTTTCCAAGCTGCCCAATATGTTTCTTTTTTCGTGCTTATTTGACATTTTTCTGGCTTGACTTCATTCTCCCTTCAAAGCGCTCTGTGCTGTCTTTGCAATCAGCAGTGCTGCAGTGATGGAAAAGGAAACCTCATGCTTATGAAGTTACAATTGAATATCTATTCATACATGTAAAATTACACAATAAAAGCCCACAGGTATGAGTCCACACAATCAAATTCAGAAGTGCTCTTGAAGGAAAGGTCTAATAGATTTTTTTCCCCCCGCCTCCCCTCGTTATCTGTAAAGCAACAAATTGCATCTGCAGGCACTATAGTTAGGAGGATAGTTTGTGGTTCTCTGATTTTAGCTTCTCTCCCCCTTTCTTTTTAAAGGAGCAACCTAAAAACGGTTTTATAAATTTTTCTCTGCAAAAATTAAAGTAGCCTTTTAGTATTAGGTTTTCCTGTCCACAAAGAGTCAGGACAAGATATGGGCACACCTTGAGCTACTAAACTGTGGCCTCTGAAGTCAGTGGGAGTTAGACCATTGAGAAACTACATTCCCAGAGGACAAATTAGTGAAGTAGTATGAATTCTGCTGAGTGCTGGTTTCCAGCAAATGGTAGAAGAACCCAGCAGAACAGATTTGTCCTACTCGAGTGGTTGAATCCCATGGCAGAAGGGGCAGTTCCAGCATGAAGGAGCAACATTTGTTGAGCACATCTGTGTTATTGGTGCTGGTGCTGGGAACGTGTGAGGCCAAATATTTGAGAGCAATGTGCTAGTCATCTTGTACTAGAAAAAGATTAAAATGGTGGTGTGTAAGGGCTAGTACTTATATTGAAGTATTTATGTTAGAAAGTTGTTCTTTTTAATATATTCTACTGAAGGGTGTAAGTTCCTTTGCTGAAGTCAGGTAAACAGGACAACTGATAAACTATGTGCATCCAACCTGCTGCTTTCAAACAAAGAAATTCTTTGTGGTGAGGGAGAATAGAAACATGTTCCATATTTTGACTTAAATTCCTCCCCTGTGGCCCTGTGAAGAGCTGTGTTACTGAATTAATCTTTTTCGGCATGATTATTGTTATCAAACACATGGTTAATGTGTTTAATTCCAAATTGATATTTTAATTCATTTCTTAAAGAAATTATCTTACATCTGGAGAAACATAGAAAAATCTATTTAAAAACAAACAACCCCCCAACCTCGTATATGCATATAAATATAGGGAAGAAACCTTTTATTATCTTTAAAGAGAAATGTGTATTTCATATTTTACAAACATATCAACCTTGCAACAGCTGTCTATTATGCTTATAGCTTGAGAGCTAATATTGAGTTTAGTGTTATATGTACATTCCTGCCTTTCAAATTTACCTTTATCTTTGCTTTTTTGTAAGAGTTTTGAGCATTGATATTATCTTTTGTTTCATTATTTTACTAAAAAAAATGAATTTCTGAATTCAAGTACTACTAGAAACTTGAATACTCCTGCTTCAGCTACCGTTTAATTCCTTTTTTCAGCCCTCCTTCATGCCTGCCTTGCCTTTGATTTTTATCAGTGACAATATTATGTTTGTATCAGTAAGAAAAATCTTCATAGTTAAGACCCTTGTTTCTTTCTGCATTTTAAGGATGCTGCAGACTCTAGAATTCACTATTGCAATGATTTTGATTGTGCTGCCACCTTACTTTCAAATATCATCTTCAATTCTTACCTTGATATAATAGCAATTGATAAGGTTAATCAATATTGAGTAGTGGGTTGTGCGTAATGAGTTTTGGTGGTGGTGGTTGTTGTTTGTTTCAATGCTTCTGGTACTTTTGCATTGTGACCATATGGTTTAGCTTTCCTTGTCTACTCTAGAGCAAACAAGAAATGATTTGCTCCTATAATATCATGCTTAATTCTTGTGATGAAGCCTTGTCAAATATTTTCTGTTAACTTTAAGTACTTCCATCCTAATTAAAATGACTAAAGAATAGAACTGTCAGAGCAGCTTAAATCATCTTTTACCCTGAGGTTGTAATAATGATTCATTTCCTGTGACAAGAACAGGTTAAAATGAGCTTCCAACAAGGTTTCTAACAGGCTGTTTTGGTGCTTCTCCCAAGACTTTCAGCTACTTGTGCCAGAAGAAGCAGGCACATAGAAAATCCCTAATTCTTTCTTTTCAAAAGCAACACTGCATAACCTGTCTTCTCTTTACTGATTTGTCCTGGCAGCTTGCAGTAAGCTATCCATAAACCCCAGTCCTTAGCCTCTCTGTATAATTGACTCAGGAATAAATACATACTACCATGCATCCCCATGCCTACATTAGCCTACGATTTATCTTCGCCCTGTCAGGTGCCTTTTTCCCTTTTACCTGTTGTGCACTGATGTCCGTGCTGTTTCTCTTTTGGTACATTAGCCAAACTGGGTAGTTAACCTGGAAAGACAGAGCAAACACAACCTTGTCCTTCTAAGAATGGAACAGTTTTTAAGCTCCAGTAAATTAGTGGAGTTCCTATTTTCCATTTGATGTAAACTCAGCACAGCTCAAAAAGGGATGAACCTTGCAAAAAAAATTGCAAAGGGGTTTGTGTGCAGTGTTGTGAAAAAAAACCCTCTTCTTTGTATTAYGGGTTCTGTGACACCTATTAAGATAAAACCTTGACTTTCCTGGAATGGTTAAAAGTGTTTAGCTCTTGATTGTTTATTTTCTGATGATGTTCAAACCATTCATGATGATCATCTTGATTGCTGAAAATAGTATAATGTAAATATTTCCTGATATATTTACAGGCTTACTGAAAATAATTTCAGAAGAGCATTTGATTAATTGCCATTTATTTATAGTGTGTATTGGCAGTGTATAAATAGACCACGTCTTGCTGCTCTGTAGTTTACTTTTATATGTGAGATACGCCAGTGAAATAGAATTGAATTAAGTAATGTTTAATGCAAACATCAAAAAATATTCTATACAGAGCAGTTGATAGGTGCTAGTTAATTTGTTCGTCTAACTCATGTCTTATAACTATTTTAATACAGTGAATTTTTATGAGTTATTATGAGTATTCAGGATTTRGTCTACATAGAATCAACAATGTAATAGGAATAGAATATTCTCAAAGACTGGTACCGAATCCTAAAGTGAGGATTTTCAGCTGTAGTAATTCAGTATAGCTCTATTGACATTAACAAATTTTCTGCTCCTGCTCAGGATTTAACCCATAAACTTGAGGCTATAATATCTTTTGGATGCAAGCTTGCTGTTCCCACTGGAATCAATAACATATTACTGCACACTCCAAAGCAGGATTAGTCATGGAAATATTCAGGTTAGGGTCAGAATTTGGGGCGTTATTTAAGCTGCTTTAGTACAAATAAAAAGAAATACCATATGCCTTGCACAGCATGGAGCTGACTAGTAGCAACTGTGGCAGTAAGAGGTGCCAGTGTCAAGGGTGCTTTTAAAACTAGTCCTAAAGTCTTTGCTGTGATGCACAGACTTGTGTCAATGTTATCTAAGTTTCAGAATGGACAGCAGGAACTAAGGTAGGAATATGTCCTTTCTGTTACAGATTGTGTTAGGTCACTTATGCAACCTATTAAGATATGTGTGTATATATATGACTATTTGTTGATATATCCACATCAAAATGTTGGCTCTAACTGAGGATGGCGGCATACAAAACTTGGTGGACCTATCAGGTCCAATTGGTGAACTTAAAATGGTCTTTTATTCATCTTTTGTCCTAGTTCTGTGAACCAATCTTTGTAGTCAGACACTTCCATGGAATGTGGTGCCCACAGTGCTTTCTTGGGGATCTATACCATAGCTTGATGGGTTAATGGATATGTAAGTAGTGCCAAGGGGCTTTGGCACTACTTCCCCACCTAGGGCTGTAACTGGGATCGTTTGTCCTGTCTCTACCACATGGGGATTGGGAGTATGAGTACTCTGGGTGCCAGTAGCATTGATGTTTGAGCACTATCGATACTCGTCTTTTGTTCGGCTTTCTCTGCAAAACTCAGGTTCTAACAATAGCTGTATATAGTTATTTTACACGGATGAACCTGAACAGCAAACCTAACTAATGCTTCAGAAATGGAAGCAGTTAGAACAGCACAGCAGTACTGTAGCTCAAAAAAGTGCATCAATTGTTCATTACTAGGAAGGCTGATTCTCTTAATGAAATAAAAAAGGAATCCAAAAGATACCTGGTTCTAATGTATTAGTACTTAGTGTTTTATTTTAAACAAATAAATAAGCCCAATGGTATGCTCTTTCTGTATATTATTTGAAAGTATAGATTACTTATTTGATGAAAGCCTCACTAAAGCAACATCCCAAACAACCTTCAGCACAGCAAAGAGAAGGATATAAACTAAAATGTCTGTGAAATAGAACTGCCTCAACTTTTGTTACACTTTCTGCATGTTTTTAATGAAGCCTCTGCGAGGACTGTGGTTGCTTCTAGTAACTCTCTGAAGGCCAGTCCAAGTTCTGCTGCCGTCGCTTGAGAGATTCCCTTTGACCACGAGGACTCTGAACGCTCCTGAAAAGAAATGTGTTGCTCGGGCTTCAGTTTTATTCTCATTAGCCGAAGTGTGAATCCTCCCAAAGCAATTTATGAAAGATAATGAAACAACTTAATTTGTCATGCAAGAGGCTTCCATTTGCTTTCTTCTTTTGCAGGCTCAGTAAAATTGGATCATTATTTATCTCTAATGTTAATTCTTAAGCTAAATTGTTTACCAGAAGGAATTTTTGCTCTCCCTCTTTTCAACAACAATCTATTAGGCATAGAGTAAACACTAAAAATAAATCAAAAGCAAATTGTGGCTCTTGCTGACTTACTGAACCTGGAGCTTCTTCATATAGCTCTTGTTATGCAAGGCAGAGAGTCTGTTATTTGCAGTTAATTGTATGCCATTGTAGCGCTGTAACCCGCCATAGCCCTCAAAGGTACCAGAAGTGGCAGACACATATCTAAGAAGGAAGTGTGAGACTTGACTCATTCAGATGGGTTTTACATAATAAGCTAAAATACGGAATTGGCTAAAATACAGCATCCTTCAGAAGGCAGGAGAGTAGGGATGGCTCCGTTACCATGTATCACTGTATACTTGACGAGGGAGAGCTGCAGCTAAATGTGTAGGCCGCGCGCTCGACCTGCTGCTACCGTGTGATTACACGTATTGGATGCCAAACTGCTGCCAAAATGGAGAGCGCAGCCCTGCTGAGAGAGAGGAACTCTCAGCAGCAACCAGACAACTTCTCCGCACCAATACTAGGATAGTTCAAGGGAGAAGTACTTAAGGTACCTGACCTCTATCACGTATATACTATTTTAATGGAAATCAGAAGTGTGGATTTATAGGGGAAAACATGCTTTTATAGATAAAAGCATCTGAAAATATGTACTGTCTTACAGTGTTAAATACTGGTGAGTGCAGAGTTGAGTGTATAGCATCCTTGTTTTCTTACTAAAAACAAAAGCTTTTTAGTTCAATTGAAAGGAAGAGGTAAATGAGCTGACATTGTGAAAACTGTGAGTGTGATGAGAGGACGTGTCTGCAGTAGATTTACAATCCATAAAATGGTGTTCCTAGAGTGCAGAGATGGAGGAATCACTGAACTGTGATTGTACATGTTAAATACCAAGTTCAAGTTGGTATTTTAATGCATTAATATGAATATTAAACCAATCGATATTGTAGGGTACTGCAGCATGAAGAAACAACTAAAGTTAATAGCTGGGTTCCTGCATGTCTGTATTGATCTGCAGGAGATGGTTCCACTGGTCCAAAATAGGCCGTGTTTAGGTAGAAGAAAGGAGGGAGAGAAAGTGTGAAACTGTGGAGCTGGAGGACTGTTTCTGAAGGTTGGTACTGCTTTTTGTATGATTGAAAGGTTGGACKGCAGGGGCCATCATGCCATATTACATTGACGTTGTTTCACTTAAATTGAGTAATCTTCTAAGAAATAACGAAATACGTAGCGAATAAATATGAATAACTGGCAAGAGATGTTTTATGGCAGTAAATTTCATATGCATGTTATACCTACTTTCTTTTCATTAGTCAAGTAATATTCTATATTTTCCCAGCTAGGTAGCATACTGTTATTCTCGGGGAAGAGCAAACATACGTACACTTGCCTATTGCAGATTATACTGTTTAACAGGAAAACATGTGTTTGCAAACCACTGTTATTCAACATAAAGGAATGACTTTTTAAACATAATTTGAAAATAAATCTAGATTATCAGAAAATACACAATAGAAAAAAAAAGTATCACAGATGACCTTTACGTATTATAATCTTAAATCTCATCTTGCATAATTAAAACCCACCTATGCTGTTATGCCTGCCTTGTCTTCCTCATTCATATTCTTTCTCTCTCTCTCATTATCCTTGTCTAGATACTCAGTATTTGATGGGAAAAAAAATATATGAATAGAAATGGAAACTACATGGAATTGGGAGAAAATGTAAACATTGAAACTCTAACTCTCTTCTGTATAGATAATTTTATATTTGACAGACCAGAAGACAGCACAAACCTCCAGAAGGCTTTAAACCTGACAGCTGTAGACATACTGTAATGTAGAGCACATTTGCAAATAAAAGTTGTGTGCTTAGTCCTAAACCTCTTTCCTTCAACATTTATACCAAATTTGTGAAAACTTTTAGCAAAACAGTATGCAGGAGGTTTTGGGGTAGATGTTGAACAGAGATATAAATATTTTCACGTATTTGTAGAGCCTGTGGTTTGTGAGGTCCTATATAAGCATATCCTTAAAAAGGCCATTTGCTTTCTTTTCAGTCACATTTATTTTTCCACCAATTGAAGCAGTAACCTTTACATTTCAACCATTCACTCTTTAGTGTATGACACGCTAAAGGTTTCATGATATTTTTCAATCTTATCTTTGCATTTCTTTATGACAGAAGCAGTCAGCTATCACCTATGTTCTGTGGATATATATATTAATCTTTATCTTTTGAGTCTTTTAAAAGAAATTGTAAAATGAGGAAAAACTCTTAAGAGTATGATTTGATTCACTTTTTTGAGATATATGTGTTTTCAGGCTGTTCCTTTAGCTCTGCCTTTCTGAAAATTAGCCCAGACCATTTATTTACTGATTATTAAGTCACAGATATAAAGATGAATATAAGGTGGGTACCGGTGTATATGTAGTGAAAAACATTGAATGTGGTTGTCTACTTATAAAAAGACTCTCGGTGCGTATGTGCTCCCTGGCAGGCGATGTGCATAGCAATATACCTGCCGTGCAGCAAGGGCTTTGCTCAAAGAACGTGGGAGTCCCCAGAGAGTAGTTACTGATAAGTAATTACAGCCATTAGCGTGAAGGACACTTGGCAATATCTCATTCTCATCCCTTTTCTGAAGAGCAGCAAAATGATTATCTCATAACCACCTGACGCACATTGTCATATCTTATTACTTGACCAATTTAACAACATGCTGGGCAAATAGACCACAAAGCCAAAGCTCTCCATGTTAATTAGGTGGAATTAGATAAGGAAGGGAACATTTGAAGGCTGAGCATTTTGCATTTCAGAAAGGAAGTGCTGTTTAGCAGAAATGGGATACTCCTCATTTAGGAAACAGTCATAACATTTTAATATTTATATTAAAGAAGAAAATTTTCTACTGCCTGTGTATTCAGGTATTTTTATTGGATCCATCTCCTTAAAATCCCTAGTAATCTTTTCTTTGGCAAGATCCATCTTTGTGGCTTAGTGCAACAGCCTCTATTCTGCCTACTTTATACATTTTGTCTTCCTGAGATGGTAAATGATAAATGCATGTTTTTCAGGACTTGGTTCTCACATGAAATATCGATTTCTTGCTCCATGAATAATTTGGTTAAAATCATTAGGTTTGAAATCAAGGTTATTATTTTTTGAAGTGTGAACTTGTGGATGAAGCAGGTATCTGTTGAATACAAAGACCTAGCTAAGGCCTCCAAGTGCTCAGCTGCATAGAAATATTGAATTGCCAGTATAGGTTTAAGTATAGAAAGATTCTCTTCTCTGTTAGATTTTATTCTGCAGACATATTTGCAAAATCAATGGGGAAGTTCTTCTCTATCAGCTGGATTGTCCAGCTGACTGTAAATGTAAGCTGATTGTAAATGACTACTTCTGTTGTTTTTATCATATCTTCTTGAATACCTTGAGAAATAATGCTGACAAAAATTCTCTCTTACTACCTTTGAGGAAGCCAGTCTGAAGGCATTACTTCAGATGCAAGTATAACATTATAATCTAGGGAAATAGGCCAGTGTATGAGCAGAATAATTGTAGTTTTATTTGCTTTTCAGATTATTGGTTTAATAGTTTTAATACTCTCTGGCTGTCTAGTTATTTTACATTATTGGAAGTGATTTCAATAAGTAATTAGATTAGCAGTGCTGAACATTTTATTCATAGGCAGCTTTCCAGCTGAAAGGTAACAGGGGATTATTTAATGTTTTATATTAATTTATTCCCTTCTATTACCTTTGTTTATTATCCATATACCTGGGTAAATTAGTTTCCATTCTGAAAAGATGGGTACAAGGTAGTCACACTTTTTCCTGTCCCAAGTGTACAGATGAGAATTAGTGTCTCTTATTATAGCTCTGTTTACAGTTTCTTCGAGCATTACACCCTATCGCAGCAGAAACAGGTGCTTATAATAATTCTGGCCTCCTTATTGTAACTCTGCTTTTAACAGTTTTTATTTGCACTCTGATGAAATATAGCAGCTCATTTGGAGATTAACACAAATGACTTGTTCCTGGTTAAATACTATCAAGGCAGATTTCCTGTCCTGATATGCAAAGACCTCTATTTTATAGAGCTGCTTCTGAACACCTAAGCTTTCTTTGTCTCTTAAAGCAAAAGCAGCCTTTTTCTAGAGATTTTTGAGATTACATTGCTTCAAAGGCAGGTAGCTGATCATGAGGCAGTTGGCTGTGTAATTGTAGGAGCTCTCCTTTCAGCGTGTGCCAAGATTTTAAAGACCTTTRCTGTTTTCTCCCGCTCAAACTGTACATCATACCACGAGATGSCAGGTATCAAGCTCCAACATAGCAAATGCTTTAAGCAAGTCAGTAACAAACCCTGTCAGGGCAGGGCTGGGGTCTTGTGTGAATTAGCAAGAAGCAAAGAGAGTGTAAAGCCGTTGGTCTGTTGGTCTTTCTATAAGGTCACTAACTGGAAAAATGCTTTTAAAGTTATGGTGGATTGTGCTTATGTCCGAGTTCAAAAAAGTAATGGCTAAAATGAGAGTCTGCTTTTTGTATGTGTCTAATGTGAGTACAAGAGGCTTTATAGGAAGAAACCTTGGTGTTTTCAGTATCATGGCAAAAAGGGATAGTCATAAAACATCATGAGTGCGAGAAGCCACAAAGATAATTTCATTTCTACAGATGACCATGGTTAGGCTTGTAATGGAACAGTGTGTCTGTCTATTTACAGTGTGCTTTAGGCAAGGGGCAGAAAAAAAAACGAGGGAGTCCAGAAAAGGACTCTTAGGAGTTATTTTAGAGATAGGTAAAGTGCCTTAAGACATAGCTTTTGGATGCGCTCTATCTTTTCAGTGTGTCCAAAATAGAGAAAAAATATTGAGTAAGTTCATTTAAAAGAAAATGGCACGGTTGTCACTAGTTGAAATAAAAAAGTTTCTATGTATTTATTTTTAGTAATGGTGATGAACCGTTAACAATTCCCTAAAGAAACTGCTGCCAACACTTTTGATGAAAGCTTAAGCTACGCATATCTGGAGTGTTACTTTCCTTTAGGAATAAGTTATTGGGCTGAATACAGGTAAAAGAATAAAATGTTAGCTTACTGTGTAGGTAGGAACAATAATGCTCCAGGTATTGTATTTCTGATAGAGGGAATGTTTAGCTGAAGGAAGAAAATTATATAACCCAATAGAGAAATCCATCTGAAATAACATGAAAATACTGCTAGATACTGACAGTGCAACCTAATGTGCACTGTCTGTCTATCAATCTATTCCCAGCCTTAAGACGAGATAGATTGAAAACCTGTATCCATTGCTAAAACAAAGATAAGGTAAATGGTAATTGCAGATAATGTCCTAAAACCAAAATAAAACAGAGCTTGGATTTTGAATAAAATGTTTAAAACCCATGGAGAAAGCAGTAATTGAAACAAAATYCATTTCCAACTTATACATTTGAATAGTGGAATAAAATTATGCTAATCAAACGTATCTGCCTTATTGTGCTTTTCTGTTCATTATGCTGCATGCATAAATATGAGATGGTTATTATCCCTTTGATAATAGTCCTCACTTATCTGCTTCAAATTGGTCTGCTCTTTCTGAGCACTGCAAATGCTGTCTTTTGAAGGATCTTGTTTACCAAATGAGCTTTCTCTGCTTGTTATATTGTATTTTAATTTAGTTTTGTTTACATGATATAAAATGTATTGCAAATGGTATTTACTCAATTGTGTGATAGGATATCTGGTGCCTACATATTAGTGAGTACCGCCCACATCACCTCTGGAGAATTCCAGACCCAGTTCTGAAGAATCGTGCTGCAGAATAAATGTTGGCCAGTCCGGACATCTTATCCACAGGCATAAGCAGTGCTGGACATTTCAAGCTGTCTTCATAGTGCGTAGATTATGCACTTGCATAGCTTATGACCCCAGGAAGCATTTCTTTGGGAATTCTAGCCAGTGTTCATCTTGTGCGAGTGCTCTTAGTGCTTTTGTGATTTGTGCAATACTTATCATTATGTTCTGTCCTAATTTTGATCTGTAAACCTTTTTCTACTAAATATCATTACTAATTTTGAGTACTGTCCAAGCATTCTGTACTTTGCTAACACACATTAAGTAGCAATCACACCATAAGACATGACCATGCAYTTGTAGTGAGGCCCAGAAGCACCTCAGAGTAGCTCCTCTGGTCCCTTGTATGCCCTAAAATTCAGAATCAGCTCATCAATTTAAAGTCAAGCTCCTGTGAAAAGTTTGGGCATGTTGTGGCCATATCTCAAAATAGTACAGGTCTAAATATAAGATCTGCTATTCTGTAAACCTTAAGTGACCATCCTATCATGTCTCTCATTTTTTTTATCCCATGAAATCTTTACTTCACAGTAGCACCTAAGGACTTAACATGAGGACTGGAGTGAAACTTTCTTCTCCGCATTTAAATGGTCCCTACAACATTTGGTTGGAGTCCTCTTTTGGGAAATAAGAATTTGAGCACTGTCAGGTAGTAAGTAGCACTGTGGTTTCCTTTACGTTATTGGAGAAAAAAAAAAAAAAAAAGGACAAAAACGTAACTGCATAAAAGGTTTGGGTGGTGGTGGGTTTTTTTTTTTTTTTTTTTTTTGATTTGTTTGTTTGTTTGTTTGTTTTACTTCTTAAAAGTTAGGTTAGAGGTTAGATAAGCTAACGGTCCTTTGTGTTTTCCAAACATAATGGTCCTTTGTGTTTTCTGTGTGTGTTGGCCCTCCTGTACATTTCATTGCAGTGGGTGGAGTTGGAAGCAGAGCCTAGGAGGTCTGTCAAGACCCCTATCTCAATTCCTTTTACTGTTTGTGGTTGTGAAGCAGACTGGCATGAGCATCAGTTAAGCATGGATCTTGGGAATGAGCTTGCTGGTAAGGCTTAGGTGGCAGCCAAGTCGATCCTCAGCAAACACTGGTTCAAAGGCAGTCTACACGGCCTCTGTGTGTGGCAGGATCTCTTGGATGGCTACATGCAAGACCATGTGTCTGGCCTCTGTGTGTGGCAGGATCTCTTGGATGGCTACATGCAAGACCATGTGTCTGCGTTTTGAGACAGTGGTGATGTCTCACCGGGGAGACTGGACTTTGGGCTTCTGACTAAGCTTTCCACCCATGTTTGCCAAGTAGTTAAACCTTTGGCTTTGAGGCTCACTTTTAGAKTGAGGACACCTACAAACTTGCTTTAAGACATCTAAACTCTGCTTTTTTTAAGTCTCACCCTAAATACTTCGCTAAMACAAACCTGTAATTTTTATAAGAGGTTCTAACACTTTCTCTCAAATGTTACATGAACACTTTTATTTTTCACTTATCCAACCGAATTCTACCCAGAAAGTGCATTTGGAAATCTGGCAACAATTCTTGGAGTGATAGTTTATTAATGAATTCTACAGCTGCAAAGTTTTAGCAGTTTTCATTTTGGAAATATATCAAGAGCATTGCATTGTGTAAATGTGCATAAAAGACTTTATTTAAATTTAATCAGTGATGCAAAGCCCAGATTTAATCATGGCTGGCTTTCTGCAATGCAAAAAATCCTTTCTCAGTAGAGGATGATCATTGACTCAATACCATTTAGAACCTGCTTCTGCAAAATACATATTAATCTCTGAAAAACATGAGTCTTCTGATTTAAGCTGATAAGAGCTGCAAGTATTGAACATTTATTAATGTTGACCTGATAGAAAATCAGTAGATCTAGGTTTCCTCGCAAGTTAAAGGTTTCAGTTGGAACTGACTTTCAGAGCATGACCTTCATGTCTACCTTCCTTATAACTTTTTTTGTCTGTTAGTTTTGTAGTGTGTTAAATGTATGACCCCTGAGTTTAATTTTATAGGGCTTTATTTTCATTTTCCTTAATTTTATTGGCCAAAGTGAAATATTGAAACATGAAAGCAGGTTCAAAATTTGAAGTCTTTTGCTTAAAAATAAATAAATAAATAAATTGGAAGAAAGTAATCAGAATGCACTCATCCAAAGGACTGAGCTCCAGGCAAAAGTTGTCACAGGTTTATGTTGTGATTTGAAGGGATAGTCCACAGGTTTTCCACAACTATTATGAAGTACTTTGGCACATACATAGATTGAGAAAGATTGCCCTAAAATAAGACCAGTCAAAATAATCCATCTGCTTTTAGTGGTCTTATTTGTTGGATCAATGACTGAAAATGATTTGCTCATTTTTGAATAACACAGATAAAACAATATTACATTGCATCTAGTTTGTCTTGGGTCAACTGTAGTGGCAGAATGATCTTCTGTTCTGGTATGTTCAGGAAAAAAAAGCTGAAGACATTCATGTTCTTTACAGTACCTGTAGCAAGTCAAGCATGTATCTTGGAAATTAAAGGTTTTGACTTGACAACAGGAAAAATGAATGTCATCCACCTATTGAAATTAAGTGCTTGGAATTGGAGCMTCATGTGATGAGTATAGAGTAGCATGAGTGTTTTTATGCATAAGCCAGGCATGCACATGCTAATCTCCCTGGATACGTTGGATTTTGCGTTTCACAACTTTCTAGCTTGAGTGACAGAAATGAAATAGTAGATGCAAGGTGAATTCAGGGTTTCTTTTATAATAGACAGAAAACTAAATTGATCTATCCTCCGAAGTTCTCYTTGCCTGCAGATATGTGTTTTCAAAATGTTCTTGTGCATATAGAAGTCATCTGCCTTATAGTCACAGACAGATATTAATTCTCTGCTTTGGAAGAACATTGAGAGAAAATAAAATTTGCTTTTACATCTCCTTTGTATACACTTATAGAGGCAAATGCGTTTTGTAATTTCTCTTAGTGATAAAAGGAAATGAAATACTAGAAATCATATCTAAAATTTTCTAATTACRTAATTTGTGATCTTATTTAAAATCTTTTTCATCAAATTTTGATTTAAAAATGATCTTTGATCATATTAAAGATAACCATCTATTAAGCTGCATTTAGTTCTACATTTTAGGGAAATGTTTTTCTATAATTCATCAGCAAACATTTTTGCTTCTAGCTCAGTAGTTGTTCTTAGCTCAGTCTCATAGTAAGGTGGGCTTGTATTTGCTATGAAGTGCTTAACATTTAACTAGAAAAAGGAAGATAAATAAAAATACAGCAAATATTTCATATGCATATATCAKAGATCCATGTAAAATGCTCCCACTGATTGTTAATAAACAAGGTTTCTCTCAGCTCAGACTGCCTGAGCTCCCTCTGGGGTTTCCTCTTTATTTGAATATTTTCACATGAATACCTCTTAGCTTGTTCCCAAACAATTCTAAATGAGTAGTCTACAAGAAATTTAAGGAAAGCATCTTTAATTAACAGTCTGGATGTCTGGATGCTTGTTTTAATCCTGTTCATTTCCAAGCCAGGGAAGGAGGTGAGGAAGGCATAGATGAGGGCTGTTTGGACAGCTGAAAGAAACAATTTACTTCCAGTCTCTTCAAATTTTACTACTTTCTACTCTCTCTCTCTCTCTCTCTCTCTCTCTCTCTCTCTCTCTCTCTCTCTCTCTCTCTTTCTCTTTGTTTTTTTAATGCGCAAACTCTTGCTGATGAGCAAAATTACCCGCCGCATACAGTCACTTCCATCTGTATTTATGGCCTTGGAAAGGCCTGCTAATATCTGTGAGGTCTGTGGTGGTGTCTGGTCAGTGACTATGTGATGGGGAAGTCGACAGGCAGCGAGCCGTATGAATCCTAAACAGAACCATACTCCAAGCCAATGCCTGTTTTTTTTTTAAATGTAATTTATTTTTATTTTATTTTTCCCCATCTTCCCTGAATTATGATTACCTAGAACGAACGCTTTGATATCAGTCGGTATCATCCTGTTTTATGCAACCTGATAATTAGCAATTCTGCCTGTAAGATCTGCTCTCCAGACTTGGTTTTCTCGTGTGAAGCCTATTAGCACTTCAGTCAGCCTGAAGAACCTTGCAGCCTGAAGTACCCTTTCTCAGTGCTCGCATGTGTCCCTAGTCAATTAGGCACTAATTCAAACCCAGTTTATATAAATGGCATTTTTTTTTCCTGTCGTCTGTACACATTAGGTACTAATATATACTTCTCAGTGGATGCAAAAGGTATAATTAGTGTATGGCATTTCCCATCTTTTAAAGACATTGCAAGCCATTGGGTTTATAAACTATTCCCAATCTGAAATGTCTGTGAAATAGCCTTGTTTTGCGGTGCTTCCTCGACTATATTTTTCACTTCCCAAAATAAAACAGTTGTATTTATATCGTAAAACTGCACTATATAGCAGTCAATCCATATAATTATTTTGGTTCATATAATTATTTTGGCTTCGTCTTCTGAAGCTAGTTACAAAGATACTCCTCTTCATTTTTCTATAGATAAATAAACCCGAAAAGAATAAGCCTAGCAGCACTGAGGCAGTTAACAGCATTCATATCCAGCCAGCCTGGATTTAGATGTTAACACTTCATTGAGATGAAGGGAATAAAATCTGCCTTGCGACTGTTTCAAGCTGTTTGCAGCCTTAGGCAGACATCCTATACATGCCACATTTAAAAGGTTAGCTCTGTCTCCAGTATAACATTGAGAGCCTTAGGCTCAAATTTGCCTGTGTGTTGCATGATACCCACCATCACAGGCATATGAAGTAGCTATAAAGCTGTCTAGCCAACCTGTTAATCCCAATTTATGGTTGCTTTGTATCTCAAGAGCAATATGAAGAAGCAGGAGCAGGCTAATAAACCTGGCCCCCGTCTTTGTAAATGGACGTTTAGATCTCCAAACACTGGTATGCAGAAATGGTAAAATAATCTGCAATTATGTGGCAATTGGCATGTTGTACAGTCAGCGTATACACAAGACAGTGCTTGTGTTTTTCTTTGCAAAAGTATTCAGCAGGTGCACAATTCACTCATATGCAGATGCACAGACCCATTGCAGAGTCTTAAAACCTTGAAAAACGTAGCTCATACTGTGATTCTCTTAATCTGTCATAGTTTAAATGATAAGCATCAATAACGTGGAGTGAGGAAAGGAAGTATGGTGATAAAAGAAATGGGATATATTAGCATAATTAAAATATTGGTTTCATTTTTTTAAAGTTAATTGAATTATAGGACTGTATTATAGGATTTGTTTTAAAAATAAAAAGGTCTCAGCCTCCTGTAGGCACATACAGAGGTGATAAGCATCATCTTTACCTGAACAGAAGAGAATGTGTTTCTATTAATCAGAAGAGAGTTTTCCATAGAATGCAGTTTTTGAAATCCCTCTAATTAAGTCTATTTTTAGCTCTTATTTTTCATACTGCTGAGTAAGAGGAGACACTAAAAAGGGGTAATCTAGTAAATAGAATAAAAATAAAAGGAAAATGAGTTGGCAGTRACTGCCAGTGTCTTATTTAGTATATCATGTGATGAATATAGTTTCCTCTTCTGTTGCTTTTTATGTCATGTATTGGATATGTTCTATTTCCAAGAAAAATATCAGGCAATTTGATCGTTAACCCGTAGCGTGTTCTTGAGGGGTGCTGGAGGATTAGTTCTTCATTGGTGCAGGTAGAATGGCAAAACAAATGGGACGTTTGGCGTAGGAAAGAGACATTTTTCCCAACAGTGCATTATGTTTTTAGSTGCCTGCAGATCCCCTCAAACAACCTTAAACTCATTCAAGCAATGAAAATACATTTTGATGACTGACAGATTGACCCATTACTGGGTAATTCTGTTTTTCCACTTGAACGTTAAAGCTGTCGTTCATGTTCCCTGAAGTCAATAGGAATGTGAGCCAGAATTTTCCAAGGGGTTTGAAGGAATTATGCATTCTGATATAACTAGCTTTGGAAAAGTCTTGGAGGCCTTGCTGTCATATTTCTTGGATAACTCTAAAATGAAGGATGATCTTCTCATCTAATTGTAACTATAATAAATTTAGACATCTAGACCATGATGATTGTCTAGGCTTTCTCTACATTTAATTTAATGGTGATGGTTCATCCTGTGTATTCCAGAGATCTGTTTCAGGATAGGCTAGAGTTAATTAAGATTAATTCTATCCTTTATGACTAATTGCTATGCACATAAAAATAAAAAGTTCGAGACTTGTAGCTTGTATACAAAATGYTGCATTTTTACAGCAAGTAACTGCATAGCTGAAGAATTCCTGGTTGTAGTTTCTTTTTATAACAATAGAAAAGGCACATATTAGACACGGATATTGTTTGTAAGGCAGGTTATATTTCTGCCTTTCAGGTTCTCAGCTATTACAAAATGCTTTTCTAACTTTATTGCAATCCTTCTTATCCTCAGGGATGGTTTAAAATTATCTGGAACTCATAAAAGTTATTAGAAAACTAAAYGCCTTTTTTTCTTTCTTTCTTTTTTTTTTTTCTGTTTTCTGCAAGGAAGAAATGAGATTACTTAGAAATTGCTTGTGATAATCATCACTTGAAGAAGGCAAAATGCCAAATCAGTGGGAACTCAGTTTGGTGCCCTGCCCAATTGAGTGGATTCAGTAAATCAAAGCAAGCATTCACTTCCCAGAAAATTTCCAGATATTCACAAGATAGCTATTGATCACCGTAATGATATCCTTCATAGCATGGGTACCGTATGTGCTGCATTGGTGTGTCCTAAGTGTAAGATGCAGTATAATATCAGTTTCAAAGTGCAGACTATAAGCATCTTATTCTTATGTTAGAAGTGTTAGAAGAATACAATGCAATTAACTTTTTTTTTTTTCTTTGAAATAATGTGAATGTGATATTCACTTCCAAGGGAATTTGGCTGTTTGGTATCAATTAACTTGACACAAAAATCATTTGTTACAAATCCCATGTAAGCAGAAATATTTATCTTAAGTGGCAAATTATGCTTAACTCTCTTGATTTTTATGTTGATGTAATTTTATTCCACTGTAACTAATTTAACATTAATTAATGTCCAGATTAGCATTTCAATGCTAATACATTAACTTTGGGAATTGCTTGGATTTTACTTTTACACATTTTAGTTGATGTGTGTATTTGGGAATTGGGGAGAACACTTTTTCTCTTTGGAAAGCTGATGGAACTGCCTTTCTGTCATAGCCTGTGTTCCTGAAGAATATCCTAGCTGCAATTCTCTGTTGCTCTGCATCAGAGTAGGGCTGGATGTGTGCAGCTCTTAGGACATCCTCCCCACCTGGAGATGTCTGTTCTGCAGAACTACCCTGAGTGATGGGGCAGGTTTTACTCTGTTTTAGGTCACTCCAATTTTTTTTTGCTTACAATGATATTGAGTGAATAATTTGCTACTTCCTTCAAAATACAGTAGTCCTAAAATATATAAAAACAAACAGATAGGAAATGATTCCATCTTACAAGTGTAGTGATTCCAGGGCAAGCTTTTTACTCCCAAAGGATTTTTTTGGTGGTCTTGTCCCATTAAAAAAGCAACTGCCTGTGAGCTTGCTTTCTATTCATATTTTATAATGAATATTGCAGGCAGAGGAGACTGCAATCAGATAAGAGATATCTTATGAAATGGGGTAGTCTGTCAGCCCTAAAAAGTTTTGAATTCCAGAAATGGTGTATTATGAACTGTAATTATAAAATAGATAAATAATATAGTTATAAATATACATAAATTTAATTTAGGAAGAAGTTCATGCCACTTGCAGATCTTCAACTAATGGAATTGCCATCACTGACCTTGAGTGCAAGAACAAACTGGAAATACAGTGTTCGATGCCGATGCAGTGTTCATAACTGGGCGATAAGGAAGCTCACATTTTCAAATGAATCTCGGTTCTGCGCTTTAGAGAAATGATTTTCATTTTATTATTTTCTTTTCCTRCACTGCAAATGTAGGTCACTGCAGAGAGGCAGATCTCGGATATACAGAAGTTACTTTGCATACTTGGTTATAGTTATAGTTAACCAAGTTTTGTTACTTGGTTATAGTTAAAACTGAGTTTCCACATTCGCCCTCTGTTCTGTGGCTGCTTGAACAAACTGTGGGTGCTCAGTTGTCTTTGTGCTACTCGTGAATTAGCCTTTGTCTTGCTGTTAATAGCCTGTGAACATGCTGCTATTTTAGAGGATATTTGTTATTCAATGAATGCTCCGAAGCAGACTTTTTTTTTGGCCTCCTGGATTGTTCACTGCTTGTCAAAGGAAGGACTTGGGTTATAGATAAATTTCCCTTGAAATTTTAAGTTGTATGCCTAAAAGGTCCTAATCAGTATAAAATAAAAATGAGTTTCCCTGCTTACATATATGACCAGCTGACAATCATATGACAATCATAAAATTGTGAGAAGTGGAGGGACAGATCTTGTCAAGAGACATTTGCCATTAATTTCCACGGGTGGCTTTAGGAATTCTCCTAGTCTTTCACAAAATTTAATCATAAGACTCTCTCCCTTTAATCTGCACCACATTTTTATAATTCTTTCTCTTCTTTTGCATACATTTAGTTTGTCATCCTTTCCTTCAGCAATCTTYTCTAGGTCTCCAGTTGTCCACAAGCTGAGAGGCAGCTTCCAGCTTGGTTATCACAGGAGGGCACTTAGTTGACTAGTCCCAAGAAGTGAGGGAACAACTGAGAAGTAATTACAGAGAAAGACTTAGTGGCAGCTGAARCAGACAATTCAATTGTGCAAGATACTTTTTTTATTATTATTATTCTTTAGGACAAATGAGGAGAACTTTAACAAGGGGTAGTTGCAGCAGTGGAGAAGCTCYAATAAGGCAAGTTAGAGGCATTTGAGAATTACAAAGCAAAATATGTCTCTAGGCTAGGAGAAGCGTTATAGGAAGAACAATGCAAAGCACAAGATAGCCTAAAAGCATCCAGCTGTCTTTRTGGAGTATCTAGATTAAACCCTGAAAAAAGATACAGGAGAGAAAGTAGAAAATGTCACTGGCTGAAGTGAAATGTATTCAGACAAAGTGTGACTCCCTCACCAACTCTTAACTCAAATTGAAATAATACTATTAATCCTTTTTAATATTCTATTTTAATATTGAAATTTGCATTCTAGCAAGCTTGAATACTAAGTTATGATTATATGTACATTAACGAGTATTTCAGTGTAATCAGAGCAATATGTTGCTGTGATGATTGCTGAGGCCACTCCTGTCTCTGTCATGTTGTTCGGGGGCTTCTTCGTGGTCCTTTGGTCTACATGGGTAGAACACACATGGTATGAAGCTTTCTGAAGGGAAGAGGTGTGAGATGCACACCGGATGGCTTGGTGGCAGTGTGGGACACATGCTGAGGTACTTCTAAAAGACAGCTTCTGGTTTAGTTTCTCCCAAATGGAAAGATTTGGCTTGTTCCAAAAGGGAGCACGTTCCATGCATCAAAACTGCTGCAAGAGTGCATCCAGCATGTGGTATACGAAGACACTCCAAACTAGAGAGCTCCCCAAACCTTTTTTTTCAGATAGGCACAACTTTCTTATTTATTCACGATATATGGAAGACTAACAGTCTGCTGTTTCTGTCCTGCTGCCTTAATCACCAAGGGATAGATCCAGCCTTTCCCTACAGTAGTATATTTGGCCTATTTCAGTATAAATTGGGTACACAGGGAGTTTTTGGCAGCCAGATTTGTCTGTTGGCCTCTGCAGCAGCAGCAGCACTGGTAGGTGGTGGTGGGACTGCTCTGCTTTGAAAGCCACGTTGTGTCAGGCATTAATGATATCCTGGTATCCTCTGCAGCTGCTTGGCATCCCGAGGATGAGGCTGCTTTGTCTTTGCTCAACATAATACACTGTATTAAGAAGAAAATGGCCATGCAGCCCATTCTGCTATAAGTTAAAAGCTATAACCTGCAGAGAAGTAAATTGTAAAGCTAAACAATGCCAGACTTGCTAAATCGGCCTTTATTTACCTTGAAATGGGATCCATTTGAAATATAGGCAATTTTGGGTAACGGGCATTTAAGCTTCTGTATGTTTAGCTTTGATCATTTTGTACACAARAAAGGTGTTGCACTTCACAGTGAGAGATGAGACAGCAAGTGAGATGTGGCTTGGGCTGTACTACAAATATAAAATCTAAAGAAGCAGCTTAGATTTTTTTAAATAAAATGAATTTAACAGAACACATTTTAAATTACTTTGAAATAAGTAGGACAAGCCAGCATGCGCTAGGGAATTCAGCATGAAAGTTTGATTCAGATCACATGGATAATTGATACTTCACATTCCTTCCCCTTCTGGCTCAGGATAAAAGTCATACTAAAATGCTAATCAGGACTGCTATAAATTACAAAATTCTATTTCCTCCTGCTTGAAATATCTTTGTGTTTCTCTGTGCCTTATTCTTTATTTGTAACTGCGGTTGTGTGAGGGCCTTCTGTCATCTCCTAAAAACTATTTGCGCCTTGGTTAATATGTCTCATCTCTAGAACCCTTCTTTTCATTCTAGTAAGTTTATTCTGACCTTTGTGTAAATTCACTTTAYGTACATGAGAATTTATTTCCCTTCTCTTAACGGTCATGATGTTTTTTCTTTTGAAAGAAAAATACTTGGACTTTTTCTAGTGTTGTTATCAACATCAACAGGGCTGCAGAGGCACCCAGGCACGGCAGAGCAGCACCTYGGCGTGCATTTGAATGACTGCATGGTCACTAGTGGTGAAATTGGTAATTAAATCTTAAATAAGATCCCATAAAGATTATATTCTGCACACCGCAACAGGATATTCTTTAAATATATTTTTAAGCAAATGATCTCAGGAATGTTGTAGAGACTCGTGAAATATTTTTACTGGTGTGGTTCGTCAGGGACCTTTAGCCTGTGCAAAGTAAGATATTTCCGTTACTGTCAGTTGGGCTTCATAGATCAATGGGAGAGGAAACATTGCAATTAAAAGGGACTATGGAAGAGATTTATGGTCATTCACATGTTAGAAAGAAGCTGTTYGGGAGCTCTACAGTGGCTGGCAGGACTAGCACCTGTGGCTCTGGCCTGGCCCAGGGGGTGGGCAGCGCCACGTGCAGCCCATATAGCTGACATGGTTCATGTTTCAATTTTAGGATATAACTTCATCTCAAAAGAGCAAAACCCTCATCCTTCCCAAAGCCAAAACTATATGATGAATTGTATTCTATTACTATGCAGTAAACAAATTGCCAAATTCTGGGTTTTAGAAATCAGTTTTTATCTTTAAGCTAGAAAAAGATACCTTAAATAGCAATAGTATCTTTTRTAAAGTATCTTTCATACATAGTTATGATCTGTTTGAGACAAGAGAACATACTTTCTAGATGACATCAGGTCTGTGAATGCCACTTCTCAAYCCTTCTCACTTCAGCACTTTTTGCACAGGTCTGACTGCGGAGTAGTATGTTGAGCTGAGTGGAGTTTCTGCCCACATGCTCTGCTTTGAAGGCTTTTCAGTTCCTGCTTGGGTATGAAATAATCCTCATTAGGTAGCTGTGAAATGATTTGTATAGAACTTTTTCACACAGTGCTGATATTTAGAGGGGAAACTTCCCTAATGTAAAGAGTTTTCAGGGAGGAGGAAAAAAAAAAAAAAAAAAAAGATTTTCCCCATTCCGTAAGCAAAAAAGTTAGGTGAGAGTTAAACTTCTTATCCCTCATTATCCTCATTGTGGAATCAATGCAAAAGCCCTACTGYATAAGCAGTTAAAAACAAAAACCCCAAACTACTTATCTATAAAAAGCACCTGTAAGATTAAATATTGGTTTATTAAGTATTATCRTTTCTCTTGCAACATTTCCCAGTGTCTCTTTTTGAGTAAGTTCCTATTGTGCAGCACGATTTAWAACATTTTCATTATCCCCTTTTTCACAGTCCTTAAAGTAAACTTTGTTCTATAACTGTGCACTATTAACTCAGCTCCTCTGTGTTTATTCCTTTCARTTATGCTTTATGCTGTAGAAGAAATGAATTTATAGAGATGAAGATAAATTTTTAATAGACAACATGGGATTTTTCTTAGTGCTTATAAAATAGTTTTATAGCCGATGCAGTGTTCAGATTGATGTAGTTTTGCAGCAGAACCAATTTTTATTACCTTGTAATTATATTTAATACATACACCTTGCTCACCTTATTTAATAAAGAGATCTTTGGAGAATGTCATTCAAGTTCTAAGAATTTCCATAAAAAGTTTATTCTGCTTGTATCTGTGAGACTACTCCATAGAYCTGACTTTGCAGTCATAACTTATAAGATACAAAGCTCTAAGCATAAAACATTTCTTTGAAGAACACTTGGCAGTAAAAGATGAGAATTTGTGTTACCTGAATTTAGGTGTCCAGTGTATTGCACATTGACAGCTCGGTTTCCAAAGCACATCTATCTCCTATACTTGAAATACTATATATTGAATGAGAGATTAAGCTAAAGCCAATTCATATTTCTTTCTCTGAGATATGAAGGGAGGGGCAATTGTGTCTCAGGAAGAGTCAATCCCAGTCAAGATTACACAGAAAAAAAAAGCCAAAAAAATGAGTGTTAAAATGGAGACCTGCTTCTGAAGACTGTTACATCTATACTGTAGGACCCTCTCAGGATTCTATGAAGACAAAATGAGATATAGTTTATCTTCTGTCACTTATTAAAAGCTACTTCTAAAAAGAATATTCAAATTCAATGAAAACTTTAGGTGCTGCCAGATATTAGCATATATTTGGAAAAAGGTAGATCATGTTTTAGGAGGCACAGTATCAGATTGGCTTGTACAATAACCAAGCCAAGAGCAAGCCTACTTAAAACAGAAATGAACCTCACAAAACAGGTCCAATGAGTATCCACAAATGCCAAGGATACATTCTGGGCTTAGCCCAGCAATGTAGCAAGTCTTCCTCTTRGCTGACTTTTGGTTTAGCAAATTCATTGGAAGAAAGTTCTCTTGGCTGTGTGATACAAACCCAGGTTCTGAAAGTAAGGTGGGCAGTTATCTCTCAGGTTTAGAAGTTTGACCTTATTTTACTTTGGCCATCAATGAAATGTCCTTTTAACTCTTATTCAAGTATTTCATTCTGCATTTCTGATTTTAGAAAGATTTGTCAAGCTCATGTGAGATGGGAGTATTGCCAGAGAATTAGCTGCATCTCTGTAATACTAGTTGCTATSAGAACATACCCGTTGCTTGATTATCAGTGGCATGTTAGATACTTGCTTGCATTTTGAAGTGTCTCTTGAATTATGTGTCCAGTTTATTGTTTGATTTTTCTGCTTGCCCTGCTGATAACTGGGCAAGCCTAACCACAAACAAGTGTTAAGGCYTGGGGAAGGATGGGCACAATGGAAGCAAGAGGAGTCCCAAGGTTGCTGGAGTGAATGGGACTGGGCTCGGCGCTGCCCCAAGGGTCCAGCCAAGGTGGCCTGGTCGGTGTCAGTACCACTGCTTGAAGTTATTGTTGCTTTTTCCCTACCCTGGGCATCTGTACTCGGCCTCCGGTGTTCTTCATTTTTCCAAAATTAGCAATGTTACTTTCATTCTCTGTGACACTTTGAAATGGGGTTTATATTTCATCTTTAATTTCTTCAGAAATAAGCCAGCCTGCAAAAATCAAAGTTGAAAAAGAAAGAGAAAAAAAAAAATCCCGGCGAGACATCTTGTACTATGTCTTGTACTATCTTATMGTTTGTGGGGTAACAGATTTTTTGCTAGGTACAGAGTGAACTGGTTGGGTTTGGACGTCACTGAGGTGTGAGGGTGCTTGGCTTCGGTAGTGCTCACCACTTGCTTTATCTTCAGGCTCTTGCTAAGTGATGCTTTCTGCCCAGAGAGTGGAGGCAACCTCTTCCGAAGCTGAAAAATCCCTTCAGGCTTACCAGCATCCATCTGTCACGCTCCTGATTCCTGCACTAAGGGCTAAGCAGTTGGGGAAAAAAGTTCTCTTGCCGCTGTTTTAAAACTACATATATAGTGGGATTTTTTTTCTCATTTAACTTTTAGCTTTAATCAATTGGATTTCCAGGTGTCTAATAGCTCTGGGGGCCAAACATGAAATTCCAAGAGCCATCCACAGTATATATGTGGAGCACATGCACAGGGAATGGAGATTAGATGAGTGTATGATACAACTGCATTATACAGGGTGCCTTCAACAATGTATGTAAGGACTGAGGACCTAAGATTTTGCATTAATATTAACCTAAATTTTATATTAGTATTTATGA
>NW_020455577.1:2133014-2168481 GCF_003342845.1 Nothoprocta perdicaria
AATATTAACCTAAATTTTATATTAGTATTTATGATAGATTTGAGAGTGCAGAGTTCACTACACAAGAAAAATCAGGAACAGCTTCTTTGAGTTACTGTATGTCTRTCCTGTGCTATATCTTTTTCTTAAAAAAAACAACCAACTAGACAAAAAAAAAAGTTATTTGTCTGTTGTGCTATTTGCAATGGAAATAAAACTTGATTAAACTGACTGGTGAGGCAAAACAATTATGTTTCTCCAGTTTAATTAAACATTATTTCAAATAGTGACTTAACATAAGGATTTTTAATTAGCGGGATTTAAAACTCTCAATAAGGTATTTCATTTCAGAATTTCTCTGAGAATTTAGTAGTTCTGTCCCYAGTGGAAGGGGCTGTGGTGCAGGACGTGTCTCCTGACGTGGGCAGTTTRGCAGGCATTGACCTCGCTCGTATCTCCCTGGCAGATTCTACGCAAAAATAGTTTGATGACCCACTTCTCMACTGGAATATGCTTTAAAAGAGAACAGTGAGTGATTCAGTTGGGTGCATTAGATATTTTTCCAAATGTTATGTAGGCAATAAAAGCTTTGTGAGTATATGATTTATGCAAGACAGATGTGTGGTAGTTTGATAGATGTTTTCTGTAGACTACACTAGCTGACAAATGTACCTGTGTCCTTAATGTGCTGAAGTCACTGATCAACCTCATAACCGGTAAATTAAGCATGATTTTTTCCTTTTTACATGTTTTTCCTCAAAAGTCTCCTTCATCTCAGGCTGTCTCTATGTCAGTACCATGTAGTGTTCAAACTGAGATGTGATTGTGTGTTAGTATAATGAACYTTTTCCTTGCTGATGCTCAGAAGATGGAATTTCAGTTTTGGAGTATAATTACTGTAGGTGACAGAAAAAATGCCATGTGAAGTTCAGAAAATGGGATAAAAAAACCCATACTAAATGTTTATCTATAAGCAAGTTGAAGTGTTTCAGATAACAAGGACATGTAGGGAGGGAGGGAAAGTCTTTTTCTCCTTTGCATTTGTTGCACCAAGGCAGCCAGTGTTGGTTAGGGAGCTCTGTTTTTGCCCCATCTTCCAAATACTGAGAAAGAGTCAAAACACATCATTAATTTGGTTATAACATTATAAATAAAACAGACCATTTGAGGAAACAGGTATCCAGATTGATGTTCTTTGAGTCAATTCAGCTTTCTTAATTTTGAATATCTTGTTTTGAATTTAATTAGCTAATTTCTCATGACTCTTGGATTCTTTTTGACCTCCTTGTGTCTGGTTTAGCAATTTCTACCCRTAGCAAAGCTAACTTTATCTCATAGTTCTCTGCAGTGGTGATCTGCATCTGATGTTGTGAGAAGCAACTTTGCTGCTACTGAAATATATGGTTTTAATTTAATTACCAACAATGGAAAACCTGCTCTATAAAAACTCTTACAGACTGTAAGTTGTGTGCTTTTGTTTGTTGTTGTTATTTCAGAATATTTCAGAATATTTCAGAATATTTAAGGTTGGAAGGGACCTCTACAGATCATCTAGTCCAACCTTCCTGCTCAAGCAGGCACACCTAGAGAATTTATCTAGGAATACAAGGTTGAAACAGGTATCTGAAGACAGTTAATAGCAAGGTGCAATTCTCTGGAAGGGTAATGTATGAGGAAAATGAAGTCTCTCTTCCCTGCTTTGATTCCCTGCCTGCTGAAGCCTATGGAAACATCCCTTCCAGGGATCTCACTGAGCAGTGGCCTCAGCTCCTACGGTCCCTGTGTCATAGGCACATGAGCCACCATGGCATGGTGGCAGGGCTCATCTCCCTGCCCCTGTCGCCTCTTGTGCTCCTGGTTCTTTGTAGATTTTGCAATTCAGRCTCCAGTGGAGTATGACAGTCCATGTAATTAATAAGGGAGCAATGTATGGCTTGGAGTGAGGATTAATTTTGAATTTAAAGAGAGCTTTTTGAGATATTGAACTGCAGTATGAAGTTACCTCTAATAGATCTAACAGAAAATTATTGCTCTAAGGCAGGTGGGTTATCTCCATTTTAAAAAGTTTGGATTTGCAGTACTGATGCAGGTCAGGGAGCTGAGAGCTCCTAGAGCAGATTTTGGCTGTTACAACCATTGTATAATATTTAAGCTGATAGGCTTAATGGCTATGTGTGTAAAACTGCTCAAATCCAAASTCTCATTAATTTAATGAAAAGAACAGGAATATATAAAGGGTCAAGCTTTGACCTCATTAAAACCAATTTTGCTATTGAGTTGAGTGTGTGAGCACTTTTCTGTTAGGGTTTCACGGCCAGTACGGGAGTAGAGCACAGTCCTGAAGTGTAGAATCCAGTCTCCAGGCTTTTACACTTGAGGTGAAGGACAGTTAAAAAGCAAAGTGAAAAAATAACCAAAAGTTGGACTTTGTTAATATTGCAAGGGGAGGAAGCATTTCCTTGGGAAACAAAGACAATAAATAATCAACAGACAGGTTCTTTTCAACCCCTATGGGCTTTGGAGCCAACCTCAGCCATATTCTTTCAAATACAGAGAACATGTTTTATGTAGACAAGGATTTCAGGAATACTCTTTGAATAAAATTCTAAGCCCCCTTTCTCAGAAGGGCATTAGGCACAATGTATTGAGATGAAAATACATTTTGGAAAAGGAAAAACCCTTTTCAAACAGGTATACCTCCAAGGAAAATAAGTCCATTATGACCTTGATAAGGATTACTAACTATTTATAGTTCTCAGTTTTTGAGGCAGTTCTGAGAATGCTGTTTTTGTCATGTTGTTATTTGAAATGACTTTACAAGAAAAAAAAAAAAAGCTTTTGAAATGTAAATGAGAAAGACAAGATTAAAATGCAGTTCAGGTGTATTGTTGGTTTTGCACCTGTCATTTTTTGAGCCACCCTGCAGCAAAATATATATAGGGTAAAATAGTTCATGAGAAAATATGTGTGTGAATTTTAATGACAGCTTCAGGGTTTTCATGACCTATCAGCTCTGGAAGAAAAATATTACTGGCTTGTGAAAGTATTCATTAAAAGTCATATGACAGTAATAATACAGGAGAAATACCTGTAGAAGGACTAAATCAATTGGAGACCTGTAAGTAGTTAAGCATTGACCTTAGTCCAGATAAGGCCCTGGGTCAAGAGATTTTCAATAATTCAGAGCATTAATTGTTGGACAAGCACAATAWATTTTACAGCTGTGAAAAGAACGTGTGATAGGTAGAAGTTTTGCCAAAAAATGTTTTTGGAATCAGAAGGTGGGAGATCCTCTTGGGAAATAATTTCCACCCAAGGTGGGCCAGGAGTGGAATCTGGGTGGTTTCTGAGGCTRTTTTTAAAGGAACCCACAGAGCTGTCAGTTTAAAAGAAAGAAGAAAAATTGTCCTGGAAAGATAGTCATTTTCATATATTTATTTTTAGAAGAGTGCTTGTTCTCAGAGTAATGACTGATGCCAAGAATATTTTAGAGAGTACTGCTGACATTAGGTCAAAGCCTGAAAGCCTGATGGTCCTGCCCTCCTGATCAATAGCAAGTTGTCAAATGACTGTTGTGCGGTGATGCCGCCTCTTTAAAACCTTTTTCCTTAGTCTTTTCTGCAGAAGGAATATTATCTCAATCACCTTTTGTATTGAGCCTAGTAAATCCTTCAGAGCTATCCTCATTTTGGATGAAATCTAAAATTAGCCCTACAAAAAGGGAAATTGGCTCYGAAGCAAAGAAAGTTGGTCTTGAATTGAACTGGTAATCAGACACTGCCTTTATCACAGTTGATGATGATGTTAGATAATTAACGAAAAAAAAAATCACTGACAAATATATAAGCTTCCGTGGTAATCAAAGATTTGAGAAAGGACTTTGCTACTCATAGACGTAACAAATCTCTTCCTAGTATATTGTGCACTGCTGTCAACAAGCAGCTGTGGCTCATTACATTGATGTAGTCCTTAATGCTCTTCAGCATGTTTTCAAACACTTTTTTTCCTTTTTCACAAAAATCCAGTCAATTACTGTAAATGTATTTATTGTGAATACAAAATATTCAGCAAAATATCCTCCTTAGATGAATGCACAAACTTTAATTGACTTCAAAATCTGTATTTCTATCAGCAGAAAAGAACAGTCAGGCACACTTTCCTTCTGGAATATTATCTTTTTAATGTCTTTTGTTGCTCATAATAGTGTCTTTGTGAACATAGAGTAATTTAAAAGTCATGCTTCAAGTATTTGTGTGGAAACAAAATACAACCCTGATATTATGACAGCAGGCATTTTCAGAAGGGTAAATTAATGTTTTCATTAAAATAGGGCTTTGGTATGGTGGTTTTAAAAGGACTGACATGTTGTGGAAATCTACCTCTATGTATTTCTTTCTAGAGTAAGTGGTTTAAGGAGCTCATTCAAGAAAATGTGTGAAGTCTATGTCACAATATAGAATTGAACCTAAATTCGGGTCAATGACTGGTGTCATGACCGTGATGTGTTTTGCTCTCCAGTAGAAACCAATTTTTCAGCAATAAATGTCCTAAATGAAGTTCTTCATGTATAAATGAAGCTTTCCTTATTTACAGTTTTCTCTGGTTGACAAAACTGTGTGTCACATAGACCCCATGATCTCTAGTGGCCTTCAGAGCTGTTTTTCAACTCGCACCTTTTTCCTTTACCTGTGAACTCCTTCAGGTTCTGCAGTGGAGCTGCATCATGTGGCTTTTCAAGTAACATGACTCTTTGCAAAGCTTCTCCATACCAGTAAGGGTCTGTATTAGTAGCTCTGAAAGCTGCTGTGCCATCAGTGTTTCCTCATCTTTTCCAAAATTAGTATCAGCCTCCTGCCTCCATCTCTGTGTGGTAGGGAGATTAATTAATGTGCATTATTACTGTACAGTGATGGCATCTGTGCCAGCGCAACACTGTCCTCTAGTGAGTAAAATGCATCAGTTGCAAGTTTAATGTGTATCTCCTCTTGGGATACCCAAGGTTGGCAGGGAAAATATGAACAAAGAAAACCCTGCAAAACAGTGCATCAAGCACCTAATTCTGCTACCACTGCCACTCACAGAAGCTTGAATGTGTAGGAAATTTCATTTTAAGACTCCTGAGTGCATATAGCTCTTTTGTTGTTTCTTGTTATTCTTGTATTTCCKCTACTTGTCTTCTAAATTACTTGGAGAGCAGAAAACTGAAGCAATGTTCCAGGTGCTTGTTCAAGGTTACGTTAAGCGAAGGTTGCTCAGTTCTCACTCCTCTTTCCAAAGTTGTCAATGGTTTGCTTTCATTTTTATTTTATGAGGGTCTTAAATGCTAGCCATGTTTTAAAATTAGGTACAACTGAAGAGGTACAGGATGGACCCAAGTACAGAATTGCTGAAATTTCTCTGTCCTTTCGTGACTATGGGAGCTACCGTGAAAAGGAGAAAGGCATTTGGTAGGCTTGAAGTTAATCTGAGCTTGATCCTTCCTGAAAACTTCAGGACATGGGGGTCCTGAAGCATGGGGGGTGCTTATATCTTGCAATCAATTTAATTGAGTGAAATTTCAAATATTTGAATTAAAATTGAATATTARCAATTAAATTGATTTTATTCACTTAAAGGTTTTCTTAGAGCCAGATGTATCCTTTAAAGACCCAAATTTATATCAATGTCAAAGCAATACTTTAGTCCTTTTGTAGTAACTCCTGAGWTGCATTTCTATCAGGAGTTGACCCAATGTATGTATTTATTAGGACATCAGCAGTCTGTTTTCATCTGTCTGTGTTGTAACTTGTGAAGAAATTCAGGTAGATAGACCTGGAACATGGGCACATTTCCTACAGTAGATTCCAGTCTCACTGTRCAGTCTCTTCTCTGTATTTCCAAATGGTCCTAGGCCTCAGGAGCAAGGAAAACAAACCACACAAAGAGATATCAACAGTGCATCAAAGGTTCTCCATTCACTTTCACATGGACAAAAGAAGTCTGAGAACTTACAATAGCCATTCTGAGAGGGTTGTGTTGTAATTGGGCTCCCATCACTTTGATGGAAAATATTTTGCAGGCTAATATAGCTTCTTATTATTATAAACTGTATTTTGCTCGGTCAACTTTGAGTAGGAATTGYTTTGCATAAATAATGCCTTACATGATCTTTTTCTTGGCACTGGAAATACATTCCTTCTTCTGAGCTGAGTAAAAGGGAGGTAAGGGGCTTCCTTTAAATTATTCTGTATTTTCTCCTGCAATGTAAATGCCAGCTGGTAGCTGTATTTCTAAACAGACTGTTTAAGTCAGCAGAGAAGGAAGATAAATTGTCCTAGAACTGAAAGGTATCCAACCCATCAAAACAAAGAGAAATACTTGCCCTAGCAGTATGTTAAGAACAAAGCATCATTACAGGTATGTTGAAATCACATCTGTGGCCTGATACCATATATTCATAATATTATTTGGAATTAGTGGGGAAATCCTTTTAACCAAAGTTATTCATTGAAGAGGAAAATGCCTTTAACCATTAAGTTGGAGTTTACTTATGCCAACTTTTCAGATTTAGTCTAGATTCACTTGGCTACAATCGCTACAAGTGCCTTCCTTGTCAAATCACAGCAGTGAAGTGGTCATAAACTGGAAGGGAAAGGACTGTCTCTGATGAAGACTGAGGTTATTACACGTTTTAGCTTCTAGGACAATTAAGCCAGCCTACGATCTGTCATCTTAAGTAGCCCCTGAGAAAGACAACTTCTGGGGACGAGCTCCAGCAGTTGCTCTAGCACCTCTATTAATCAGCATTTGTATCTCTGCCGGATCTCTGAGCAGCTTGACACTGTGTGAGACTTTYCCAAAGAGCACAGTGAAATGCACTGAGGTGGTTAAAGGCTTAACGTAGCCTGCATTCAGGATTCATCAGATATTGCACCAGACATGCTTCACTTACCCAGCCTGGAAATGTCAGGTGTCTCTTGGAAACGTTCTGAAATCTCAGGCAGAGGAGCGCTTTGKTGCAGATGGCCATTGCAACGTGTAATTGTGCAGTACCCTGTAAACCTTTTCATCATTTCAGAGTGGGCTGTGACCTGTTGCTGGAGTGAAGGGCTCTGTAAGCTGCTACGCTGGTGCTCAAGCTTTCTGGCTGTCAAGACATTGAGCTTGTGTTTTCCTCATGGAGATCACAGGGAGACATATAGTATATGCGACCTTCTCTTTGTGTATACTAGGCTTTCCATAGCTATGAGGCTGACTTTGCACATACTACCTAACTACATAATTTGAACACAAATTCCTGTTTGAATCTTGAAACTTAATCATCAGAGAAGCAAGAACTTTGCTGTTTGTCTCTACAACACGTCCTAGTGGRTATTATCCTCAAYGTACAGATTTTTTTTACATGGGATAACATGGAATCGTGGTCTGCAGTAGAGAGCAAGGACATATCTGCTCTTCAGAGCTCTGTACTTTCCAGTACTTTCAGTACTCCAGTACTTTCCAGTACTTTCCAGTACTCCAGTACTTTCATTCTATTTTGGATGTAGCTCTTAAGTACAAAAAGAGATTTTGGAAAAAAAGAAGAGCACAAAGGGGCCTAAATCGCATTGGCAGTCAGCTGGATTTAAGTTAACCATCCATGCAATTTTTAAAGTGGTTTTGGCTCCTGGGTCACTAAGAACTTGGTAATTTTACCTATTAAGCTGCTTTTTATATATTTATTTTGAACATAGCTCGCCRTGGTGTATGTAAGTTGTTCTGTATTGCTTGTGTTTGTGCTGTTCAGACTTTGGCATAACATGCTAGGGATTTTATATTTCCAGTGTACGACAGAGTTGATTTCAGCTAAATTAGAATGTAAATATTGCGGGTGAAGTCCCCAGCTGTGTTATTGCCATAGCTCCGTAGGAGTCCGTGGCACTTGGCTCCCTGGCACAGGGTGGGCATCTGGGCAAGGCTAGCGAGCRATCCTTCTTGATCCTCTCCTAAGCCTTTCACTTTTCCATTCACAAATGTTCTTTGCTAAGGTTATTCATATTTGAAATACTTGTATTATTTCTCAGAAGAATGCTAGAAATATTCTACTCCTTTTTTCTTCTTTACTTGCAAACTAAGCTCTAGTTCAGCCTTTTTGAAACRCTGGTTTATGAAAGGAAATAAATACAGGTTTGGCAAGTCCCTTTATTTTGTACTGCTCAACAGACAATAAGAATGCTAGAGGAATGCCAGTGGTCACCTCGTTGGGCAAAAATCTTTCTTTAGAAAAACACTACAGGTAAGAATATACTGTGATTACATTGAAAAAATAACCTCAAAACCTCATCTTTATTTTAGGCTCATTTTGTTAGGAGAATCAATCAATTCGATCACACTATTACTTCATTTGTGAATGTGTGGCGGGATATTTATCATGAATGTGTTTTGAAACATGCAGAAACACTAAAATCTCTGACTACCAGGTGATTGCAGGCTGACAATTTTTGTTTGTATGCAAAGGCAATTTAAATGTGGGAGATACTACCGGTCAGATTTTAATTTAAGAAAAGCTCTGTTAGAAGTAGGAAAAAAAAATCTTGTATTTGTTTTTTAATGGACTGTTTTTAGGAAAGCTTGAAAGGAAATTAATGTTGATTGAACAGCAGTGTGATACACGGTTCATCTTCTTAAACATAGTGGTAAACACAAATTTCCCAAATAAAAAGGACAGATATTTTCAGCAAAAATCCAGTTGATAAATCTGTAACTGGAAATCTTTTCTGTGTTGTATAATGCTAACGCATGACATTTTGCTATCCATAAAACCTTTAGCTTTATTGTCAATATTCTTGTGCTGCACTGATTTCAGAAAAGGCATTAAGTGCTGTCAGAATGAAAGACATGTTTTAATAATAAAGTAATTAYTATCCCTTTATGATGCAGGAATATGATAGTTTTTTAATGTATTAAATTAAACACTATCTGCTTTAATAACTGTACCACTAAAATTATTATCTAGGATTTATTAACAATGGAAGAATACTTCATGTCAGGAATGTAAACTAAGTGCTGCAGTAGACATGTAGTTGCAAAGAGGTAAAAATGTTCAACAGCTTGTGACTGAAGTGTCTGAATTCTAACATCAGCCTGAGGTTTGATGTTTATTTCAGTTTTAAAATGAAAGCAAACTGAGCTTTCAGTTGTATAAAGATAATTGGTCAATTAAGCAGCAGCAGTAGAGACAGCCCATTAGTGGTTGCATAAGCATTTTCTTTTAAGATATAGTCTACTCAATAAACTCATAAGGAYTCTTACACTTTAAAAAATAACTTGTAGTTTAATTTCCAAATACAAGGCATGTTTCAGAGTGATTAGCCAAACTAAATCTTTYTAGGATTCAAGCTGTCTTATAATTTTTCCTTTTTTTATTTTCATCTTTACTTCAGATGCATAATTTATACACTGGTTGCTCAAAAGGATACTCAAAAAGTGTACAACTTTTTTAGGTTGTACACCCAACTCAACTATGTAAATGTTACTGACAATAACTTTTGTTATTCAGAAATGCGTGCTTGCTTATACCTGCAGTTGTGTGATTTGCAACTTTCTAACTTTTTTTAATTTGGTTAAAAAATGTTGAAACATGTTAAAGCATGCACAAAATGATCTCTTGATGGTCTCTTGTAGTTTAGAAGCCTTTTTAGGAAGGTTGATTCAATGTTGAATGTACCTCAACCAAACTGTGTAGGTATAGTAATGTGAAAAGGAATACTATGAGAGACTAACAACCATAGGAGACAGAAGTTTCAATAGCCTTCTATTTATACAGAACAATCTTCTTTTCCATTTAATCTATCATTAGGGAACAGAATTCTTTATGGAAAGAAAGATGCAGCCTCTAGTGAAATGAGATGGTGTCTCGGAGAAAGGAGAGCAGCCTGTGTTTATAGGCCACGTTAACAAAAGGGAATAGGGAGACATTATGTAGAAGAAATATGTACTTTATATCGTCTCTCAGCATTGAAGGAAATATTTACCAAACGAGCAAGCAGCTTTTAGAGTAATGTGCCAAAAGCAAGATAAATTCGCTAGAGAAGGCCCTGGACCTGGAGCTTGCACTGCAGTGATGGGGCACCTAGTTCTGTCACCATCTACAGGGCACCCATGGGAAAGTCCAGATTTTCTGAGCCAGAGCCATCAGTGTAGGTAAAACACACCTGCATTTGGTCACTATAATGAACATCCRGAGTTCCAGAGCTGGTAAGAGATGATAGTCACTCGTGACTTTGTATTAGGTAGGTTTGAAAAGTAGCTTTATTTGGATTCTTCTCTTTATAGGACTAATGCATTTTTCTGTCTCCTGGAATAATTAAGAACAGTAAAATGCTTATGAGAGACTCTTGAGTGGTCTTAAGTGCTAGTTATTCACTGTCATCATTAGCTAACCTCTGTTATCTTCAAATTTGTACTTGTAGAAGCTGACCTTCCAAGGTCAGAACCTTGATGACCAAGAGCATCATGTTAGCCATGACTACAGTACTTGCAGAAGTYTGAATGTGTGAAATTATTGGTTTTCCAGCTAAAACGGCAGCTGGGGTTCAAATTTGCAAAAAAAAAAACAACAGGTGCAGCAAGAACAAAATGAAAGGAAGTTTCTAGGCTCAGGTCCCCGTACTTTGGTTAATAAAGGCTTATTACCAACTAGCTGAATTTGGAAAGCCTCTGCCATCTACCTACAGTGAGAGCTGTGTTTTTGTGTGCAAATTGGAGCACCGTCAGGGAGGGTGGGATGTGACTGAACACTAAATACACCTCAAACTGGAATGAGATGGGACCAAATCTGTATGGAACAAATATGAACACAGTAGGATAGGTGCCGGGAGTGCCTTTATAAACCTGCTAATTATAATGCAGACAGAATCGAAACCTGTAAACAAATTGGTCATGCTCGTTTATGTTGTTGTTGCTGGAAGTAACACATTTTGTAAAGCAAATCAAGCAAGAGCATTTGTATTAAATTGCATTTTTTGCGAGTTGCTATGATAACCGCTGCTATGAGGCAGATAATACTGGCCTTTCAATTTTAGAGCAATCATACAATGTACCTGTGTGAAATGTGCAGCAYCTCTGCTCAGGACCAGCCACCAGAGCTTGCTTTTTAACCAGGACAAGCAAAATGCTGTTGCTTCTGCTCTATACAGACAGCTTTACTAGCCAATTCAGCTTTATCTCTGTTTGCAGCTTTTTTAATTGTTCTTGATTAAATTGTGTACATCCTGATAAAAGGTTTCACAAACCCCCAGAAATAACCTTTTAAAAAATGTTAATCATCTCTGCTGGGAGACTGTTGCTTAGCTCCTTCCTAGTCTTCAGTGATATCTTTGGCTCTGGAAACAACATTGCCCTCAACATTCCCTTTCCCTGSTAAAACCTCAGCATCTGAAACAATAAAAAATACTGTCTGACATAGCCTGCTCTTGAGAGCAAGGATTTACAGACTTAAGTAGAGGCACACAGCCTAGCTTAGAGCAGCACAAAGTCCAAGGATTCACAGTAAAACCTTTTCTAAACATGAATAGAGAAGATTCACATTCAGATGATTAAATGATTAGAGATAAGGAAAGTGTTCCATATGAAGGGGATTGGAAAGATTGCAAGTACTTCCATCAAAAAAGAAAAAACACCAGAGGATAAAACCATCGTATAAAAACAAGTAATACCATAGAAAAAATAATATTTTTAATGTATCATTGATCTCAATTTCTAGAGCAGAAGAAGGATTTAATGAACTTTAGAAGGGCACACTTGAACTGAAAATGTAAATATTTGTTCTTTAAAAGAAAAAGAAATCAATAATTAACATAATATGTTCATGGACTTAAGTTTAGGATAGACATCCTAAACATAAGTTAGTGTCAGAAAGCCTGAAAAATTGAAGTGTATCATTCACAGTTGATTCAATTTTTTGTTTATTTCTTTTAATCTGGGATGTTCAGCCATAAATTTAAAGACAAAAAATGCGTTTGCGTTTGGTGGCACAGCTTTTTTCACTGGAGTATCATCACTGAAGGGAGTGTGGTAGCCTCTTGGTTTGCTGTGGGTAAGGGACCTTCAGAGAGGTTTTCCCGGTGGATATGTGGCTTGGTTGGTTAGCAAGGGGAAGAGGCCAAGGACATTTCTCAGCCTTTTTCATCTTCAAATGTTCACGTGATCATATTTCTAAAGCCTGGCACAACTACTGTTTTTTGTCTGGTTAGCTTTTATCGAGTTTACTTGATTGCATACACAGGCACAGCAAAGTACTGAAGGTCAGCTGAAGGGTAGTAGAAAGATCCCTCTTTATCTTACTGGGTTTTGGATTGGACTTTAGCTGGATAATTTAGCCTTTACAAACAGCCTCTGAATTTCAAAGCCTTATGCCTGTAACTTAGTCATATTAAAACTACTGTTTTATAGAAAAGGATATTCCCATCTGGCAACTATTGCCATGGTTAACTTCATCTTTAAAATATTTTCTACTTCAACTATAATACTCTCAAAAAAAAAAAACTTATAAAAAATCATCAGTGGAATTTTATAATGGACAAAGTACATTTTCCTCAATAAGTTCAGCTTATTTTTAGTCAAACTGTTAAAATATTCATCTTCAAGCTCAGGCTAATTACAGAAAATATCATGCCTTTGATTCTGAGTATAAAGAATTGAAAGTAGAAGTAGTACTGTAATTTTGATTGTCGTCCTTGCTGTTGTTCCCTCTACACTTAAACATAAACCTTTGTAAGAAACACAAATATAACAGTTATATAAAAGAGAATTTAATATTAATAAGAACTTGAATGACTCAGTAAGTGGATGTAGTCAAATAAGAGATGAAATTTAATTAAAGCTGACATTATTACTAGCTGCTATAATTCCATTTGCTAGCAAGAAAACATGAAGGAAGGTGTAGTTTACGTAGCCAGATCAAGCAGAGACGTTTTGTGTGATTATTGTGCCTGTATAGTTAGAGAYTGGAATTAGAATCGAACATTAAACTTTGGTGTGTTGGATTCTGTATACAGCATGGAGGCAAAGCAAGACAAGTCAGCCCTCTTCTGCTTCAGAGGCAAAGCCTGAGGATTGTTATGAGACTTCAGGCATTGTAGAAATTCGTAATATGACAGAAAAGGAGGAGCTTTGCAGCCTTATAGCAGCGGCCTGTGCATGGCTCAGGAAACCCCTGTTTTCCTTACTAGTGCTTATGAGAGAGTAGTTCAGCAAGTAGTAATCATTTAAATGAAAAGTGTGTTCTGTATTTCCCTAATTCTAGGTACCCCATGACAGACAAAAATGTGATTAGCACTGTTCCATTGAAAACTTGTTCGTTTTCAGTAAAATGGTTTCTATTTAGAAAAAAAAAAAGCATCTTTTTTTTTTTTCATAATCCACTTGTGGAAGAAAAAAAATTTTAAAGTATTTTGAAAAGAAATTAAGCTTCTGAGTTCAAGCTTCAGCTTCCTGATTCAGCCATAATGTCCAGCTCCCGGTCAAACCCAGCAAACTGATAAAATCAATGAGGTTTTTAGAACCGTGGCTGGACTGAAAGCTTTGAACTGGGGAAGATTTTCAGGCATRATATGGTGAAAAACAGACCTGTACAGGTGAGACGACAAGTGAGCTCCTGAATAGCCAGGCCAGCCAATGTTGGGAAGCTTCCCCAGGCCCTTCTTTAGTAAGCCCTGAAGCGAAGGTTCAAGGGCTTCCAGGCTCCACAAGAGTTTTGGAGCTGCGGGGGGGTCCATCAACTAAGGGCTGGGACAGAGGGGGCAGTTGTACTGAACCAAGGACCTTTGAAGAAGTGATGGCCTTAGCTCCAGTTCGCTTTCTGACAGGAGCACTCAAGAGCTGAGGTTTGTACCCAAATACACTCCTGCTCCCAATGGAAGCATAGGGGCCTCATCCAGTGACGCGTGGTGGGGTGCTCAGTCACTGTTGCCAGTCTCACTTCCACTACTCTGTGCTGAGATGTTAATTTTGATGTAGATGTGTCTTTTAAAATCAACTCATATAAAAGCAAGTTTTCTAAAAGGATGATTTCAAATGTCACCATCATGCTTTCAAGATGGCGTGTTAGAGATATTGCATTTAAATGAATATACAATTTTTTTTTATCTTAAAAATTTAAAGGCTAAGCTTTCTGGCTTGGTAGCAAATCTGTTTAGGTTTTCCCGTCCTTGAAGCACTATCTTTTAATCATGTAATCAGATGAGTTTCAGTGCTGCATGAACTGAAAGCTCTATAAAATGCTTACAAAATGAGTATTATTTGTGAAATCAAATGTGGTACAACAACTGTTACACGTCTCATTTAAATATCTTTGAAGCTGGTAGGATTTGCATCAAAACCTATATTCTCAAAAAAGTAGCGTGGGAACAGATTTTAGAATTCAAGACGTATGGTGAAATAAAACTTCACAAAGTATCTTCTGTAAATTTCTGATGATACAGTGAAGAAAATAACTCTGAACTTAGGTCTRTCAGTCTGTCAATTTAAGTGAGTACCCTAAAAGCATTTACAAGCCATCTTTACGTATTTACTGTAGTTGTTGCCGTTGAGGATGCAAGGTTTCCTCAGTAGTGTTTTTAAAGGAAGAGTTATCTGAGTCATTAGTGTCATCAGTGGAGTCAAATGCTTCCTATTCCATATATTATCTTAAAATATTTGCTTTATACCTGCAGATTTTTGCCCTAGAAGTTATCAATCATGTCCCTGAAGTATTCTGTCTTATTCTGTCTTGGCAAAAGGGGAGTAGTTAAAAGGCAGTCCTGCCCGCATCTCCCCATCGCTGCAGCTGGGGCGCTTCAGGGCACTCGGGGACATGAAACAGAGCTTCAGATCAATACAAAAGTGTTCTAATCTTCTAGAGTAATAGTCCAGAACACCATGAAGTTAGTGTTGTGGATGGTGGTGTTTTGTGCCAAGATGTTCTCCTGGGGGGCAAGTTGGACACAGATGGGCTGTGTAGGGCCAGGAGCTGCAGGTCACCAGCACAGGTCCCCTCAGCACCGTCCCTGGGGACCTCGGCTCCTCCTTGGGGCCCTGGCTTGCCCCTGCATGGATAAACATCTGCTGCTGTATATCCTTGCCACTCAATGGGGCTCCTTAATGAGCATSCCCTAATACTTCATTAAGGCAGATTCTCTGCAGTTACTCATTTTTAATGTACTCTGCGATGAGTCACATTGCTGAGTGTTTTAGATCTTGACTATAGCTTTCTATTTATAGGTGAATTCCCTGAAAGCATTAGTTGTTTCTGAAGACCTTTTTTTCCCATTCAAACATCATTTCTGAATCTTACAGAAATACACTTTTTTTGTATTTCTGTTTGAAGGAACTTTCTTGYTCCTAAAATACAGAACAACCAGGAATATTAAGGAGCATTCATTCTGATAAATGCTTCGCTGAATCGGAAAACAAGACGATACTACATTTCATGTTTGCTGCTTCCCTTTTTTTTAGTCATATTCTTTGAGATGCAAATATAAAAACCCTTCAGTAGCTACTGAGTAGTTAGCCCTTGACCATATTTTTCTGCCATTATTAACTCTTGGATGCCAGCAGCTCTTGCCTGGGAAGCTATCGCTAACATTTGCTGTCGTTGTCGGGAGACAACTTGATTGGCATATTTATCTGAAGCTGGGTTTGCGCTCTCTGCCAAAATACAAATCATCCTAACTGACTCATGCTTTGTCACCCTCTGAAGCCTGAGACTTGCTTTATTAATCCACAGGGGAAAATATGTTAGATAGATGTGGATAAAAAGAGTAATAAATTAGCTACAGAGTCTTTAATTGACATAGCTGTCTTCAGAGAACAGAGTAAATACGAACAGTGAGAATCAGGAAAGTTTTGTATATGGAAGCAAAGGAAACATTTTTTTTTTTAAATTATGACGTGTAGTTTCATAAATTATATTCCTTAATCTACATAATTAGGTAAAGTAATGCAGGTTGTTCCCACCCAGTATGCATCTAGTCATATTCTTGAATATACGACTCATTTTTCTACTGTTAGATGTTTTATTATAAGTAAGAAGATAGATTTATATCCTTTCCCCGAGGGTACACTCCTGCTTAAAATAATATCCCTCACAGATATTGTGCTGTTTGTTGCATATGCACGAAAGCAAAATGCCAGGAAAGCCTACAGGCAGAATTTTCTGATTGCAAACAGTTAGTGAAATAGGCGTGTTTAAAAATGTAATGCCTTTCCTTGTGCTTTTGCRAAGACATCTGTCCTGGCATTCGTCTTCCATTCTGAGAGCCCAAAGACAACTCCATGAAACTACAGGGCAGGTGTAGCGGGATGCTCAAGGAGAGCTCCAAAGGTCTCCTGGACTGAAACAGAAAATAGGGCTGCAAATAAACCAACCCACCTTTGTGTTCCTGCGTGCAGTGCAGGGAACTATCTGTTGTGTTCCTAATGGCCCAGGACCCTCCTGGGCAATGCTATCTGAAAACTGGCTGCACAACAGTGCTAAGGGAGATAGTGTCTGTGCTCTGCATGCCTGTGACCAATGMCAGTCTGGGTTGTGTGTGCATATATGAAGAATTATGAAATTTTATTAGCTACAGAAGAATTACAACCATGTTATTAGAATTAGAAAGTGAGCCAAATGTACTTTTCAAGATTGTCTTGATAACAGAGACTGTGCCAGGATATTAATATGAGAGATTTATTCTGAATTCATTCATGCAACCTGCYTACTGAGAAGGTGCTGCCTGGGAATGACAGCTGCCCCAGGAGGACAAGGGCCGGGACCCTGCGAGGGGACGGACACGCTGGGGAGCTGCGGACCGAGGGTGACTGCAAGCTGCAGAGCCAGACCGRTTCCTTGCAATTAGGTTAGTTGGTTCCTTTCAATTGAGTTAGAAACACACACAATCTGTTAGAACATCTCTGGTGAGAGGATAATATCATAAAGCACACTTAATTTGATCACTTGCAGTCATCTGAGCATCTCTACGTTCATCCCTCAGGCAACTCCATTGACTTCAGTAGAGCTACTCCAGAGATGAATTAAGCCCTGTACTCTGAAAAATAACAAATGCTTTCAGCATAGGCTCATGCAAGCTCTGTTGGTACAGAGTGGTTTAAATGCTAAAAAATAAAACTGTGAGTTCTTCTCCTGAGTTAATTCAGCAGCWATTTGTTTACCTGAACTCCGAGAGAATCAGCCCTCCTGTAGGCTTTGGTCCACTCTTCTTCCCGCTGGAAGAGCCAAAGGCAGAAGGACTAGAAAACAAAACAGAAATAGAAGGACAAACTTCATAATCTAGTGGGGGAGAATCGAGGTTTGTCCATGTTGCAATCTTGAGTCAGGCTATCTTAATTTATAGTGTTGTCAGATCTCCTGGCATTTCCATGGCTGAGGTTGATTTCAGAGAGTGAGAGTTGAAATATAAAGCCTGGAGTTCACATTGCAAGAGTGCAAAGAGTGCAGGTATTTGAAACAATAGCTTTAGAAATGTGTGTGTTTCCAGCTGTAGAGTCTGTTTTTTTTTTTTTTTTTTTTCCCTAGTCTCCTTTGTAGCTTAATTAATGTTTTTCGGATGGATAAAAGCAATAATTATTGTAATTATTGTGGTTTCTGATAAAGGTTTTTTTTTTGCCTGATGATGGTTTATATAATCAAGCCAGTTTTGAAAAACTGAAAGATTGCTGTAAGTTGAATGGAATTATAAGTGAAACAGGAGACTGCAGAAGAAACGGACTAGTGCAAGGGCGATTGAAGACAATCATGGAAAATGAAGACGTGATAGACTAGAATTCATGCTGACTTTTGCTTCAAGCAGATTTATAAATAATTTTAATTAACCCCAAAGCACTTTTACAAGATGGTGACATAAATTATTCTTTTATACTAAACTATTCTGGGCTTTCCCGTCTCATTGTGTAACACCTGAGATAAGACTGTCTTTAGACTTCTGAAGAGCTACCAAGTTAAGAAAAAAAAAGTTGTGTAATAAGTTTATAATAGGTAATGGACAGTGAAGGTGAATGTATTCAATTGTAGCTGCACCAGAAGCCAGAAAATTAAAATCATATTTCTGAGATTTTAATGCAAAAGATCAAATTGAATGAAAAGTGCTCTGAGAGCAGGAAGGTACTGAGTGGTATAGTTAAACTGTGTATTTTGACCCATCTGTTTAAAATACTCTGAGCAGATATGCTGGCAACCAGGGTGGAATTTCTTTTGGAGTCTGCCCCATTAAGTCTAACTCTTTCAATGAAACTTTTGATTTGAAAATTAGTGAGAGTTTTCACATTCTTTTACGGAGATGAAATTCCATTTTGGTAAATGTAGTGTAAGGACCTGATGGATTGGATTCAGTCTGGTCGGCATCCAGCCCTGCCAGTAAAAAATGTAGCGAGATGCCGAATTGCAGCAAAAATGACTGTGTTGTTCACTTCCAAGCCTACCAAGCAATGCTGTTAAAAGCTGCTTTTTCAGCTCTACTTTGGAGGCGAGGGTGTTCGCTAGTGGCTGGGACGGTAGCTCAGTGCTTCAGGAAGGTGTTAATGAACCCTGCAGAATTCAGTGAGCAGCCTTGAATAGCATGAGCTATGCAAATGGGAATTTGATAGGAATTATWAACAGTAATTCACAGAGTCGCACAACAGTTATGGCCCTGTTATGGTTCCAAGATGAAGCATGACAGCCGGGTATCAATGTGAAGAACACTGCCTGTTCCCTGCACAATTTAAACATAACATCAGACTTAAGAAAATCAAGGTCAATGTGCAGCACGTCTGTCAACAGGACTACTAATGCAATAGTACTGCCACTGTCCTATGGATTTCTATTAACTTTAATGGGAAGTTGCAGTTCGCACAGCAGGACGGGCAGATTGCTCTACAAATGGGACTGCATTTTTCTAAGAAGCTGACCATGATAATCAGTCAGGCAAAGTTCCTCTGGCACATCTAAGAAAGGGAAGTCAGTGACAACTGAGCAACGTGTTCAGTTCAGAATTTGATTCTATCAGCACCAAATAAACTAAGCCATGTTGCTGTGGAAAGCAAATATATTTTAGAATTGATAGAGGCTCTGGGGCAGGAAGGAGTCTGCCACTGAGATTCAGACAGCAAGGTGCAAACAGATGCTTATGCAGTGGCAACCTGCTAAGTATGTGGTAAAGACCTACTCTATATTCATGAAAACTCTGAATTGTTAAGCAGAGCAAAAGCAAATACTGCTGTATAAATTGAGATCAGGTTCCCAAATTGATTTGCCTGAGAGATAAAGGAAGTTCATCCGTGTTGAAGGGAAAGAAACCAAGAACTTAAATGTGCTTTAAAATGAATAAAAAGTAACTCATTGGGRTTATTGCTGAAAAGAGGGCAGAAGGTGCTGCAGACATAGACACAAAGCTATGAGGAATGAAGAGGTCAGTAGAGACTAATATGACTGCGAAGCTTCCCGCAATCTACCTGAATACTGGAAGTCGAACGGAGATCTGCACGACATTGATACCCATGATGGTACATGTGGAAATGGCACTAAAGCTACAAGGGATGAGCACGCAGCTGAGAGTTGCATTAAACATCAGAATCACTGCAGCAGCTACGTGGTAGAATACAATCAACCTGAAAATCAGAGTAATTGATGCTGAAAGGGAATAGCGGATGCAATTCTAATGGGGCTGTTCTTGCTCAATACCCGGGTCCARTGCTGCAAGGAGTCCTAGTCCTGGATGGGTAGCTGTGAGGCAGAGTAGGTCTGGCATCACTTACCTGTGCCTCACGGATCCACTAGGCAAACATTGCTGTGGAAGGGTAAGCTGCTCCTCGGGCAGTGATGCAGAACCGCGGGCGCAATAACATTTCCTAAGCACATCCCTACGAACAAGCCAATTATATACACGCTGCTAGGGAAGGCTATGAAAGGACAAACCAACAAGTGTGAACGTCATTACTGTGCCCAGTACTCTGCCCTTCCTTGCCCTTTGAAGTCTGCCACTTTCTTTATAAAGTGATGAAAATGAGGCTTAAATCTATAAGGCACCTTAGACTTGCACGATAATTTACCTGCATAATGATTTACCCTATAGTGAACGTACTGTCTAGCCATGAGACTGGAACAGAAGTGCAAAGACAGTGATTTGTGAGATTTGAGACTGACAGTATCTATTTATTTACTAAATTGCATACATCCTGAATTTAGAGTTTTAAAAAAATACATTCAGATTTACAGATCACTGTTGGAAGACATTGTATCTGTTCTATGAGTGGGAATTCCCTTAAAACATAGCATAAATTGTGAGCATCTAGGTAATCATTTAGAACCATTTTTGTTGCTGCTATACTAAGAAAAGTTATGATAAGATAAAATAGAGTGCAGAACACAAACCTGGCAGTTTAGCAGACAGTGCTGTGGATATGAAGGGAGAAAAAAAAAAGCGCTGTGATTTCAAGTGAAAGATACACTTACTCAGGAATGCTGCAAAACAGGAGAGCAGTAGTCGAAGTTCAGTAGCTGCTCCATGTAGTTCCTACAAAGCAGAAGGTTAAAAGTTATCGCAGTGCCATTTAAGACTGCTCTTTGTATCTTGCATTTTAAATCTCAGCAGCTTCACAGCAACTGCAGTAGTGGCAACAGTGGCAACATAGAYTGCCCTACTATAAAATAAATAAATAAATAAATCATAAGGGAAGTGCTCACTGCATATGGTTTGCCAGAGGAAATCATCTCAGCCAGCGGGCCACAGTTTATTTCAGAAGAATTTGACRTGTTGCTAGGTCTAAATGCAGTGAAGTACGACAAAGTTGCTTCATTTCAGCAAGCATGAAATGGAGCAGGGGAACATTTTGTTCAAGCCATTAGCTAGACAACCTCACTAACAAGAGGTTATCATGAAACAGAAGCTTGTTTGGTTACTTTTTTTTTTCTTTTCTCTTCTGGTAAACAAAGGCTCTGTAGCTCTGTATGTCACAACAAATGAAATATTTGGTTAGTGGTTCTTAAGTGGAAAGACAAGAGGAGTATTTTTTCTTATTATTGCTTAAATTTTCCCCTGCGTTAGCTAAAATAACGTTTTAGAGAATTTTAACCCCCTCAGAAATCCGTATTCTTTGGCCATTGTTTAAGAAGAAATGGTTATAAACAGTGTTACAAATACGTAGCACAAGCATGAAAGAGTATTATGATATGCTTATGAAACGCTCATAAAAGCATGCTCTGAACACACTTAACTCTAAAACTCTAGAACTCTAAAATTCTATTGCCTCTAAAAATAAAGTTTCAAGAGGGGAAAAAGAGAACTCAAATGAACAATAGTTGTTTTGTGTGTACAGGATAGTAGACCATGCAGACTACRTCTAAAGCTATTTGAAAGTACTCATAAAAACTGATCAAATATTTATCTTAGATTACTGGATAATCTAGATTAATTACATGCTTCATAGAAGATTTACAGTTTTGTTCATAAGAGGTAACAACTATTCAAGTAGAAATAGTCCTGCTAAGCAAAACCTCTTCTAGCTTAAGATGAATGCAAAGATTATCAACAATATAATACATTCCAGAGATTATTGTAGGAGGTGACTTTAACAAGACCATTTAATTTGTTAAGGATCAAGCCATGCAAGATCCTCAGTTTTGCACTCCTATATCAGATCTTTCAGATGTTTGYATCTTCTCATTTCAGTAGTTCAGTAGTTAGTGAATAGGTTGCTTGAATTCTGCATTCATTACACACCAAGCCACACCTGGCCAGAGGAGACACGCTGTATACGCAAAGCCAAGGGGTTACTTTTGGCCCAACCAATGTCTTAATGAACTAATTACTATTAAGACAGTTACAGTGATACTAGCACAGTCCAATTCCATGCAAATAAGCAGAAATATAACCAAACTGGATAAGAGCCAGCTGGTTGGTAGATAATTGGTTACAAAAGAGTGAGTGGAAGCTTTGGGCAGGCAAAAACCAGGCCTATGAAAGCCCGGAGGCTGGTGCTGTTCGCTCACCAGCAGCCTGTGGCCTTCATTGCTGAGCTACAAGCTTGCAGCRAGCAGGTGGGGCAGCCGAGGCCTGCAAGGCTCTCAGAGTTTGCTTGGCTGCTTTTTGCTTCTGGCCTAGGAAATTGTGTGGTGTTATTGTTAAAAAACAAAATGAATGAGAAATAATGATTTTTGATAATTTCACATTGAGAAAAATTACAATAGCAGTGTCCTGCAGGGAACAGTTGTTCACTAGCAGTAAAGATATCAATGCTTTCCCCGCATCTCTGCCACTGATTTGCTGCGTGACTATATCTGTTTGTCACTGTGTTTTTCCTCTTATTCTTGGTATCATTTAATTAGATCATATGGCAGCAGAAATTAGTTCTTAGTRTGCGCACATAGTATAGAGCACAACAGAATCGCATAAACTCTCTAACAATACACCTATTAGTGAAATAAAAATTAATACTCAAACCTGTTTAGACATGTGTGCAAGCCATGAGAAAATGTTAATTGGCACATTTAGGACTTTTAAAATTATATTCTAACTTTTCCTGGAAAAATTCTTGTRAGTGTTTAGTTTAGTTGAGGAACTTGTGTGAACTTCTGAAAATGAGAAACTGGGTCTCATTGTGAGTAATAATCAAAGCACAATAAGTCTTTCAGAGGTAAGGTTTTTTGTTTTTGTTCTTTGAGACTTGCCAGTGCTTTCTAATCTCATTCTTTTGCTTTTTATTTTGTGACTGTTTTTTTCCTTATGTTTTTATATTGCTTAGGGCTTGCAAGACTCAGACACACACAGAAAAAAAAAGAAAGACTTGTTGATCAGTTTTAGAAAACAGCAGATGAGAAATTATCTACTCTAAATTGTCATAATTGCCATGGGGTGAATATATCTGTGTGTTTTATAGGTCAGAATCTGTGTTTAAGTTCAGATTTTACTAAGGGGGAGGGTTTCAGAGAGTCTAGCCCCCCATCCCTTGCCCCAGATGTGGTACATTTGCTCTTGATCACACCGGGTGGCATCACCATCTCCCTTYTGCTCGGTCTCCATCCTGCTCACACCCACTGTGGCTGCAGCTGGCCCATGCATTACAGTCACTGACAAGCCTGGGACACCAAGAGCTGCTTTCTGCAGAATGAGAGTTTTGAAAACCAGCTCCGTCTCTCTGTATTCCGACGGCAAGCAGCTCAGTCAAAGAGCAGGCTCTGATTGCTTTGGGGACAGCTATGACTGTGAGGCACAACGCCAGTGGTAAGGTCACCAAGGAGACAGCCTTAAATGACAGTGTCATGATCTTGCCAACTGGTCCTTGCCAGCCTGCTGGGGCTCCGGCCAAACCCTGCAGCAGGATGGAGAGGACAAGCACAGACGGAGCCTTTGCCCTGCTGCGGTGAGAAGGGTGCATGGTGAATAGCAATGACTCACAAGACACTGTGGTTTTTATAGGTACAGTTCAGGGGTCTCCAACTTTGACTTGCAGACGGGAATGATTTTGCTTGACAGAGGTGTTCTCAACAGACATCCATATTGATGAACGTGTACTTTCTGCCTGTTCATCAGATACATTCTGTGATGTTATCACTGATGCTGGTTTTTTTTTATGTGTTGCCTCATTATCCTACCACTTCATATTTTTGCATTTAGTTCCATTGACTACCCCTGTGTTCATGGTTTTCACACAGACTCCTCTACTTAGTTTGCATGTCAAAAAATCTAGTTTGCAAAAGCTATTTCAAGATATATCGTCTAAGGTTTAACAGTTCTATATTAGGATARCAGAACTTCAGAAGAAAACCTACTCTGCGGAAAAAGTTAACGTATATAAGCTCAGAAGAGCAGAGTTCTGTTGTTTGGGAACACTGGAGAATTCGCAAAGAAACATTGTTAATGTCATAATATACCTTAGACTCCATTTAAGTGAATTAATTATTTGGTAATATGTGTGAATAATCATAGTCAAGAGATTTATTTAAACAGAATCTGATTTAATGCAGTGCTGCAATGGAAAGTAACCTCTGCCTTAATCYGGACGTGTACATCAATATTAAAGGGTTGTGTGTCAGGGATGGACATCAGGGATGCCTGTTCTCCTAAGCGCTTAATTACTGTGTTTAAAATCATTCTTCTCCTTACTAAGAACTAGTATTTTGAAATATTGCCTAACGGTACACTGGATAGTCTGTGCTGTGTTTTTTCTTCTTTCAGCAGTTAGCATTTTAGTGGTTTTTAATAACTAAATATATCTCCCCTCTCCCATTTTTTCCCCAAATCCTAAAAAGCTCCAGGAGCCATAGGGTACTTCAGGCTGGAAGGGAGCTCAGGAGGTCTTTAGTCTAACTTGTGCTCAAAGCAGGGTCATCTGTGAGCTCACACCAGGCTCCTTGGGATTTGGAAAACTGCCGAGGATGGAGAGTGCAACAGATGTCAGAAGAGATAACTCACTCTTATGTGCCTGATAAGGGCATGTAGGACATTCTGTACTTGGCAAGCATCAGTATTATTAAGTTACTAAATCAATCCGTGTGCAGAAGATGTTTATAAATATATTCCAATTAGAAGGGGCTAGTGGTGACCATAAGTTCCACCTGTAACTCTGTGGTACTGTAGCTGTATAGCTTGGCACTGGGTCTGCTACCTACAGATGTTCTAGTTCTTTCCTTATGGAGGCCACATACAGTGACAAAAATATTTGCACTTTGATTTCAGCGCAAGACAGCTTCACTTGAAAGATACTTTTGTTTCCAAATACCTTGTGAAAAGAAGCACAAGGTATTTAGATTTGCTCATTTTTAGAAGTGAAAGATTGTATTTTGGTGCAGGTGTTTTAAAATCTTATTAAGGTCAGTTCCAAAGGGAAGCATTTCAGGGCTGGCTTTTACAAACCTCTCCTTCCTCTTACTGCTTAACTTGGTACAGATATGAGAAACTTTTGTCTCGGTTACAGTAACAGAATCACGGTGGTTTGGTTTTTAGGAAATTAGTAGAAGGAAGTAGGAATGTAACTGTCTGGTGATTATAGAGTGGGCATGTTTCTCAGCTGATGTATTACTGAATAGAGTGGTAGGACATTARCGTTCTTAATGTCTCTTAACAGCATATGACAAATGTGTCAGGAGTAATTAGATATTGCTAACTACTGAACAGTGGTTAATTCACTTACCTGCCGGCACATTTGCCCTTTCTATCTGGCAGCTCAAGTTGAAAAAACACTATCACTGGGCTCTGAGCCATCACCTGCATGGGGCAGGGAATTCTCTTCAATGAATCAAGAACAAACTTTTTGAGGATTTAGATCTCTGTGTACGTACATAGATCAAGAATTTTTTTCTTAAAATTGCCAGATCCTTAGCTAATGAAAGCTTCATTTCACTGAAGTCAAAAATCTCTGCTCTTTTCTGGAACCTGTAGTTTTAATCAATTGTACTGCTTTGAAAAGTATACAGAACTCTTGAGATACATTAAGGCTAACAGACTCCTCTAAGACTATATATAGAACTATACACACCTATGTTTTTAGAGATTCTGCTGCATTTATTTTAGATGTGTAAAGTTGAGTTTGTGATATAGTTGTGTTCACATAAGGTATTCTTCACACATAACCTGCAAGGTTACAATTGCCAATAAAATCAAATTTACAACTGGAATAGAATTGATTAGCTTAGCACTTTTTGCCAAAGTTGCCAACAATTTACATGGCAGGCAGAAAACAAGGTTACATTAAGGGCCAAAACCCTGCTCCAGGTGCTGCTGAAATCCATGGACACATTCGTACTGACTGGAGAGTCCTGGAAAGCTGCCCAGCACTGGGGGCTGGCCATGGTGTGAAGGGGCAAAGAGAGCAGCTTGCATCCTCTGACAGACATTATTTCATTAATGGTAGGTTTTAGCAGGTGGCATAAATATCTACCAAAAAGGCAGAGAAGGGGCGTTTTTTTTCTTTCTTTTTTTTTTTTTTGTTTGTTTTCTACAGAGAAATAAATAGATAATGCAGTTTTTAAAAAATAGCACTTAATTATTGTATGTGGATCACACAGGCTAAAGGCCAAAAATCAGTAAATAGATGCTTCAGAGTGCAGAATGTCACAGTGTGTCGCTCAAACTGCATTGAGCTCCATGCGTGGAAATAGAGGCTGGTAAATAAGACAAAAGGAAATAGAGACAGTGAGAGGACAGTATTTTCCTTTTATGAAGCTGGATGTTAAACTTTGACTTTTCTTGGCTTTCACTGTTTCTCATTATCGTTTTTAAAATCCTTCATATTGCCTCTCATTCCTGCCCCTGCAGCAGCCCTTCCCTCTTGTGGCTGCTGGTCCCCTTGCTCRGGTGCTTGAGGTGATTGTGGGACTTCTGTATCACCAGCATTTCCTAATCTTCACTGGCTCCTGCAAGGAGAAAACCTTCTGGTTTGTACCAACTGTAGCTAATAATCTCTCTTTGCTGGGTAAAGCTGGTTTTCCCTTTTGGTATCGTCAAATGATGCATGTTCTGTGTGTTCAGGCTAATAAATTATCTAAATATACTTGTGTGCTATATTACTGGAGAAACAATGAGTTCTTACCTGATTTATCTTAAAAAAAAAAATACAAACCATACTTTGTAGTGTCATTAAGACTTTTCAGCAGCTTTGAAAAAAACTCAAGCCTGTAGCTAAATGGAAGAATAATATGGTCATTTCTTTGCGCTCACAATAAATTTTCCATGCTGTTCACCCCCAGGCATCTAATATTGAGTGAAATACACTCCTTAATCATACAGGAAGCCTCATTGTAATTGTAAATTTGTGACCAAAAAAAAAAAGACCTTAAGAATACTTACAGTGTAACTGAAATGTTTTCCAAAATGAACAGTTTAATACAGAGTGGAGAGACTTGATTTGTAACAGCAGTCTCTAGATTAGCAATTGGAAAAGGGATAATACTGTGCACCACTACCTTAAGTTTTGCTTAATATATATCTTTGCATACTATGCACATAGGCAGTCGCATGTAAACCTCCCTATTTAAATGAGGTGACTAGCTCCTAAATATGTCAGTTAAAATATATGTTTTAGGCCTCCAAAATGAAGGCAGTGTTGCTAAGGGGCTTCAGCTGCAAGAAGTTTGGCTAATTGGGTGACCCAGTCACTCAAGTTCCTCATCTGAAGGGAAATGGTTAAATGGTTGGTGGCAGTTCCTGCATTTATCTTTGGAGASAGGTGGCAGCCAGGGAGGGAAGCTGCACGTTTTGTCCTCTGCTCAGAGCYACATCTGCTGTCGTTTTGGGGTATTCTGCCCCTGCTATGGGTGGAGAATCAGTTATTGAAAAGGTAGGTGCAGATTTGTTAACAGCTGTTCTGTTGTATTGCTGTGCAATGCACAAGGCTGTAGTTGTTCCTGGGAAGTTGTAGTTAGGGATACCTCATCTGAGGAAAAAAATAGAGCTGCAGTGTGGCAGACCTCAGAACTCGTGACTATMATGAGCAATGTTTTGCTGTGGACGTTTGCAGTTTGCACTTTGGTGTAACTTCAGACCAGGAAATTCCTCACCAAATTATTTGCTGTAATTCTCCTTTGTTCCCATTTTATTTATCGTAGTCATTAACCCCTGAGCAAAGGGAGCACTGCCTGTTTGCAAAGCAGCAATAAGAAAGGGTGCTAGTGTGGAACCACTAATCCATTTTGCACATAGGCAGAGGTGCCACGATGAAAATTAAAGTCAAGTTAAGAAAGGTCACACCGGGAGGCAAACTCTTATAGCAGGTTTATGCATTGGTATTAAACAGCTTAAAATCACACAGCTAACCAGGTTCTCACCAAGTTGATGCTTCTCATCTGTTGGTATGCAGTATCAGGAATAGAGAGGCTGTGACCAGAGTGGTATTTACATCACGGTAACTATATGCAATTTTACTGGTGCTGTAAATATAAGTGTGTACTACCTATAGGTACAAAAACTAAGAAAATAGATGTGGGAGCCACTAATGTGTTCACAGCTTTGGCTTCCATTGCTTTCACAGCCACCCAAATCCAAAGTCATCAAGGTTAATGTTCTGCATATGGGTGTTTCTAGGAAAGCCACCTTGATTTTCAGGAACTCTTGGGGTTTGTGCTGTGACATTCCCAGAGCAAGCAGTCASCAGCGGGGTGGAAGGGCCACTCTGTCCTAAATAGGAAATCAGAGAAAGGCAATAGGAAAATGTAAGCTGATGTAAATTGTCAATGTTAAGGGAAAACATGTGATGGGGACTAGGAGAAACAGAAGGAAAATGAGAAGAAATAATTCATTAGTCTTGGCTCAGCAATACTGTCTCAATCAAAGGATATTACAGAAATACATCTGTGATTAAATCTCTGCTAAGATAAGGAGCATTTGGGGCATGGCTGGTACTACTGAAGACTGCTGACTGTATCTTTTTCTCCCAAGAATGAAGATAGTAGGCARTGATGATTTCCAAGAACTGCACAAAATCTGCAAAACGTTATCTTTACATAATAGTAAAGAAAACTCCTGAATAGAATTTTCTCATTTGCTGTAAACTTTCCTGTGGAAGAACTGACTATTCAACTCACTGCCATCATTCATAATTTTGACAAGTGATGACATATATATGCACTTATAAAATCCTCAGCTCATTGGTCAGATAATGGATAAAGGATGCAAGCTTGAAAACTTTAGAGGTCTCTAGCTTGATTTTTGTAGTTTTGTAGGGTTTCTTTTTTCTTCTTTTTTTTTTTTCTTCTACAGTCTTTTGTGAATACACTTTCAACTTCCAAATGATGATTAGAAAGCCAACTTAGCTGTAATGATAACATATGAGAGCAATATAGTTTTAAAGGTGCTTAATAGGTCATGTACTGTAACTTGTGGTTTCTCTAACGTTATTAAAATGAGCTGTTTATCTTTCCTGGAAAGCAATTCCCGGCTGCTCTTGCAGATGCACCTGCCTTGGTTAATGGTGCGCTCATGGCATTACATTACACTGCTGTAGATTTTTATCACGGAGGCAGCAGGAAGGGAACTAACTGTGAGTAATAGGGGCACATTTGGTGGCAGCGTTGTGTGCTCCTAATGAAATACTGGTCGGATTCCTACACCCCCTCTCTTCTCTCTAGCTGTGAGCCATTTACTGCAGGTTCCTGGATGCTTCTCTAGCGGTTGTATGTAGAGGATAAGCTCTCACTTTGCTTTTGCTGTTCCCTCATGGTATTTTCTCTTTTGCTGTGTAGATGGAACTGTTTATAGGGTTACACGTCCCTTCCATATTCTGTTTGCTCTGTAATTCTTGTGTTTACAGAAATCCAGCAAAACCATTTATTGCTCTTCCTGATGCATCAGCACAGAGGTCCTGCTGTCAGGTGTATGAGGTTGATTTAGGCCTGCTGAAAGTTTAGTCTAATATTTTAAATGGAAATCAAGGCAACAGGGCAGATAGTAGCTGGTTTGCAAAGTGTATTTATACCTGGGAATCCAGCCAGAAACCTCTACACCTCCCTCGTTGGAACCAACAACAGGGAGAACCAAAGGCCCCTGAAGTTCAGAAAACTGATCTCGCTCATCTTGAGGCACCGTGGGGGACACTTGCCGTGTGCGTGCTGAATATGGATGAAGTTGTTGGGTAAAGGAAAGCTTCGTGGTGTTACCTGATCGCAGTAAGCTTGATCAGTCTGGAAAGCTGGGTTAAAGGCAGAGAGAAGGATGTGGTGTGAAAAACGCAGTGCAAGGTGGTAGGCCTGCCTTTGGGATAGAGGAGACCCAGAATAAAAGCAGCAGGAACGAGTAAAACACTTGAAGTGAAAAGTCTGAATTAGTGGATTTTTCTTTTGATTTGACCCCACTTAACAGCGTATCTTAAAGAACTAGGCACCCATCCCCGGACCTGGAAGTATAAGCAGCTAGAGCTCAGGCTAAAAGGAGAGTATGACAGCTGTCTCCTCTGTGAACTCGTTTCAGTGGCAAGTTAATTAAAATGAAACACTGGACTCCAGCTTTGCCAGGGACCAAATCCAGCATTTAGAAGGTCTAATATCACTATTGTTATGCTCTTGGTCTAATATTGTTTCATGATAAATTGATCCTGTTTATAACTCATATATAGACACACTAAAAGATTAAAATGCGTCTAAGCACACTGGCTAGACTTAGATTTTTAAAGTTAAAATTTGGGCTGTATTAAATATATTTCTATATGTATATGGTGTGTTCATATGCCATAGTACCTTATACTATGTACTATGTATACTATATATAGTACATAGTCACACAAATGTACTATGCGTGCGTTGCAGTATTGCGGTCTGAAGAATCTTCTCTTGTGGGTCTGATGGCTTTTCAAAACTTAAATCAGTGTAATGCAAATKTTAATTGCTTTGCGATGAAGCCATTGTTTTGAAAGCTTCTTTGTATTTAATAAATCTGTAGCACAGATCTTAAAGGCTTAAGGAAGAGTATTTGATGGTCTTCTCCTTATCCCCAGCATCTCTCTGTATAGATGTACATCTGCCTCAATTGTCTCATCTCCATTTTAATAATCTCATTTATATATTTCATACCCCCTGCTCAGCATGCTCCATGGGGCAGTTGGAGGGATTTAAATTGTGTGCTGTTAGATACAAATAGTTAAGGTATGCTTTTTTATGTTATTAAATATTATTATGAATTGCATAGTACATTTGGTAGTAATGGAACAACATATTATGTGGTGCTTCATATAAAATATTGTGTTAAAGTATGGTTGCAAGTTTTAAAACTTAAAATGTACTTAAACATGGCTTCACCTGTTTCATCCTGCAGTACTGCTGCCTCTGCATTTTAAATCTTGCATAAATGAATACTTTTCCCCCTGTTTCATTTAGGGCAGTAGAAAGACTATCTCTTGTACCATTTATATTTTGCAGGTGCCGTGCTGTAGGACTAAAAAATTCCTCCCCGTAGAATAGTTTATCACTGGTGAATCAAAGTAGTAACCATCTGCAAAATATCGGGTACAAGTTAAAATGCAGCAACTTCTCATAGCTGCGGGTCAGCCCCACGTAAATGAAAATAGAACTTTCTTACCTATTGTAGTCTGATTCCTAAGAAGATAAAAAGGTTCAAGATTTATTGTCAAGTAGGATGTGTGTCTTTTCATTGTCTGAAACTAATAGTTATTCAGGTTAGTACTGACCTCTCAGTCCTCCTGAAGAGCTGCTTAATATTGTACCTTCAAGAGCAGGTATTTTAGTACTTAGCAGAGTAAGAGCAGCTAAAGATTAGCAGAATGCGGCCTGTAATAAACTGTAGACATCTATAGAGAAGATAGGCAATGCTTTGTGGTTCTTTTTTCCTCTATACATTCAATCATCCTGTCTGACGTTTCTTTATATTTAACAAGTGATCCATAAAAAGTAACTCAGCTGTAAATGAACAGAAAAAAATCTGAGACCACCTGTGTACAGGCRTCATGCACGGCTTGCTGTCCTTAAAAATAAAATTCCATTTAAACAGAATATAATGAGGAAATCTTCTTGGATCCACATAAAAGACTGAAATCTATATGTGCAAATATGAAATCGATAGGAAATACCTGAAGCCACTGCACATAAAGGGGGCCAGCTGTTAGACATATATTTGTCTGCAGCTCTGGAAAAGAATTCTGCTCAAAACAGCAGTGCTGTCTTTGAAAAAGAGATAATATGAGACATGAATGCTTGGCGGGTGGCCTGCAGTATTTTGGCAAAACGTTCTTTCTTCCTGTTGTCAGTAGTGCCCGGAGCCGTAGACTCATGGTTGCAGAGAGGGTCCTTCTCTTCAGTGCCTCCCACAGCACCCTGAGCTTCAAGTCATGCGGAGTTTAAGTATTTCTTGATAGTTCATTCATGGCACCTTTACGCATAGCAGCATTTTCACATCAGACAAGTTGAAGTCTTGAAATGTAGCAGGAACGGCTTAAAATTAGAACTGATGTTAAAATCCCATGATGATGATTAGTATCCCAGCTACTGAACCCAGTGTGTTTGCTCACTCCCATGCAAAGAAGAGGTTCATTCCCATGCAAAGAAGAGGTACTATCCCCATTCCTAACCAACTGGAAACATAAATATGTTAAGCAAAAAGAGCTAATTGTAATTTGGGGTATTTTGCTGTGACATACACAGAGTACTAAGAGATATAATRCTTGGGTACTCCCTCTGTTTCAGTAATTTGACCCTGGCAGCTGTATTTTCTTCATCTATGTTTTAACCTCACAGCTTTATTCAGACTTCCTATATGTTCAATAAATTTTGTCAGGAAAAAAAAAGAATTGCCAGAGCCTTAAAGGCTTTGACTTTGAATGTCCTGTTTAATTACAGTTTCCTAGACTTGTACACTGCTACATATTTATTTTTGTAGGTTTAAGAAATCAACATATCATCAGTATCATCAACAAATATTTCTGTATCTTTCATCTGTTTTCTTTGGAATGAATATTATTATATACTAAATCAATACCTTTCAAAATATTTATAAATATTTTTGTAAACTGCAACTTGTAGCTCTGCTCAGAGAGCATAGACCCATTCAAAGATTAAAGTAGCAAATCTTGAACTTCACAGTTAATTTTTCTTGTCATCTTTGTACCTCTGTAAAACTGCCACAACAGTTCATCCATCTCTTTATCTCTCTCTTTTTTTTTTCTCTCTTTTGCAATGATAATGGTATTGAAGGGAGTTACACATTGCACAGAAGATAAATGAAGAAAAATATCTGGCAAGGGAGTAGCACCCACCAGTATTTTCTCATTTTGAAGCAAAGCAAATAGTATCTCAGAGAAATTTTATGKATAGAAATCGTTCGTGAAATTCGATGAATGTTTGAGAAACATTTACTTACTTCAGTGATTGTTCATTTGAGATTCAGCAGATGCATGTTCTTTAAGACTCTAGTTTTGATCAGTTTACAAATTTATCAAATGGTGTCTGTTGAGACTTAGGTTTCAAAGGTAACTGCTGATTTCTGCAAATGGAGAAAAGTAGTGTAGAGTGAATGACCATTTTAGAAATTTGATTTTTATTAGTTTAAAAAATTAACTTCTAAAATAACCACGAAATGCCTTGTAAAGTCTGTAAAACAGAATATTTCCTGATCCTGGTCGCGTTTGTTCAAGTTCAGTAACCAGCAACTTTCTAATTGGTACAAAAGTAGAGATCTCTGTAGTGCATGTAAAGAAGACTGTTCCAAATGAGCTCCTGAGCTGCTATGCTTTGCTAGCTTGGAAGCAGTTTGTAATCACTCTTGTTTTAAAAGTGCATGTTCTTCTCATTGTGAGCAATTGAGCAAAATTGCATTGCTTTAAAAAGTGCTTTCTAAAATAGATGCTTAGATACCAAATAATGATGCACGAAGTAAAAATGTTTAAATAGAACATGATCTGAAAAAGGCAAAATGTGTATAAGCCTAATAATTGATAAAACTAGTTCATTAATTAAAATTATTTGTAGCTTGTCAAATAGTTAGTTGCCCAAATCAATTCTCTGTAATGGAATTTCAGAGAAATATTTGATCTGTCATAGTAATGAATTTTGTAGATTGTCTGTATATTTTGTTCATTTTCTCCAAATTAAAATTAAGTAAATGCATTGCTAAGCCATTTGAAAAATGTTGCTATTTTTAATGTTTAAAACAAATGAAAAATTAAATGCCCCTAATTTGCATTACACTTGAAATTCATTTTGCATGTTTAAGGGARCCAGAATCAAAATTTTGCCAGAAACAAATTTTGTAGGATGATGTGTGTTATTGTGTTCAAGTTGATTTTGAAAGTGACTCTGCTTGATACTGGCTTGCTGCTGTTTACTTGGAGCTTTTTTAATGGTATTTTCTAGTCTTTAAATGAATCCACACATTTACTTTGTGCTTGATATATTGAACTTTTATAATAGAAGGAAAACCCCACTTTATTGCCTTTATATAAGGCATAATCTTGGGTAAACTTCAGGAAATGACAAAAGCGGTGGCGAGGCTTTGGCCAGTGCTTAATAAAGGTTTGTGTGTTTAGTTCACAGGTGGATTTTAAAGAGTACTTGGGATGCTAATGCTTGTTACTATCATAATTTGCTGTTACTTCATAAATACCCATTGGCAAGTTTTCTGAAACATGTATTACAGTAACCTCTGCTTGTAGGAGGTTGATACCTAAAAAAAAAAAAAAATAAAATAAAATCTGTGCCTTTTTCAGATATCCCTGGAGTTCCTGTAATGAGTTTGCCTGTCTTAGGTTACATGCAGCAGAGCAGAGTGCAACAAATAAATTTCAGGTGTTTCTGCTATAAAGAGCATCACAGTGCCTAGATTAAGTAGCCTCATGCAGCATAAAAGTTGTACTGCAGAACAGCCTCCTTTCCACAGAAGTAATCTGAAAGTAAAAGCATGGAGACTGAGGAATTTTCCCCAGTGTGTGATTTCAAAGGTGTTACGTAATTAGTAAGCTTGTTTCTCACCACAGAAAACTGTTGTTATTGCCATTAGTAAGAATAAGATCATCAAAAACATTCTGTAATACATAGTCCTATTTTTCAAATCTAGTCTCGTCCAAGTAGAGCTTCCTGAGCAATTGTGTTCTTTATGGAGATATGGACTACGAAACGTCTTGCTGGAGCAGGAGGGGAAACATCCTAAATAAGTAATTCCTGTGAAATACAAAAAGAAAACAGAAAGTGGTGTTGAGGTGTCTGGGTGATACAGTGGAACAAGCTAGTCTTTAGTCCTATCATTGAGTGRAACCAAAGGTCTCTGTGGCTAACTAGCTGTTCCGTAGACCAGTGCGGTGGACTCGGTTTGTTCTGAGGGTCTCTTAGGGTAGGGCAGGAATCATCCAGTGTGCTGGACTGTTTCTATTTGCATCGCTGGTGACATTTGTGGTCTCAGAGCCTCAAAAGAAGCTTTTCTTTATATATCTGTAATTTTGAACTGCTCTAGGAAAATCAATATAATGTTTTTTTGCAAGACGGTTCAAATCCTTTATTTCCAGTTGAGCACTGCTGTAGGGTTTGGTTGAGGGAGATTTTTAATGGTGATTAATGTTCTGCCTGAGAGATAAAAGGTTGCTTTCCTGCTAGGTGACCGAATCAAGTTACTGGGGGAAAGTTTTTAGGCTTCATAAGCATTTGATAAAACCTGCAGCCCTGTGTTTTGGTGTACTGCATTTCTAATTGTACTCCACTGACATATAGACATTCAAAGCAAAGGCTGTGAATTTGCTGCAAATATTTATGCACCTTTGCTTATTTCCACAAGTAAACACTACATGCATAAATAGTGATGGTAACTATAAAGAAGAGAGGGATCATTTTGTGAATAGTAATTTAACTGTTGGTTTTGTTTCTGTTGTTTATGTGGAGCTAAATGCAGGATCAACACTGCCTAATGGAGCTCCGTTGTGCAGTTCTTCACTTCTTCCCTTTGTTCCAATGTTATATGTTATTTTAGTAATGTAAAATGGTCTTTAATCTCTAAGATGCCGCATAACCAATCTGTGGGGCTCTGCCTCGTGGTCATTACTTATATCACTGTTAAATAGTAGCTTAGGGTTTGAAGTCCAAAACAATTTG